>NC_060285.1:2205420-2262949 GCF_021613505.1 Equus quagga | reverse complement strand
GGTGGATGGATGGGTGGATGGTTGGATGGATGGGTGGATGGATGGGTAGATGGATGGGTGGACAGATGGATGGGTGGATGGATGGATGGATGGATGGGTGGATGGATGGATGGGTGGATAGATGGGTGGACGGATGGATGGGTGGATGGATGGATGGATGGGTGGATGGATGGATGGTTAGTTTAAAGGAAGAGGACATTTTAAACCCATATGGATATTTGATTCAATTTAAGAAATATAAATATTAAAAATAGAATTACAGTTATTGATCAAGGCTTGTCAAAAGAGAATTATTCAATGTACTGTAATTCCTTGATTATTTTTATATGATTCAGACAAATAGTTTTATTTTCATTTTTATTTTACTGAAATTAGTTTTGTGGGAATCAATTGTTTTGGTATAAATTTTACAGCAAACATCTGATTCAACAACCAGTTTGAACTTGCCAGTGACACCAATGCAAACACTGTGCTTGCTATTTAGGTGAATTATTTCAAGTTTTCCTAGTTAAATTTTGCAAATTTAAATTTGTGAAAATGGTAATAATACATTTTACTGCGTGAACTTTTATTCCTTGCCACGTTTATTCTGTGTTACTCCTACCAGCAATATTCAGTATGAAATAAATAAATGAGTAGGCCATATGTCTCTCTTATTTCAAAGGAAAATTGTGAGAAATTCCTCTCAATCTAGAGTCACAATTTGGTTCAGGATTTGTTTACATTGTTGCTTTTTTTTTTTTTTCAGGACCAAAAAGCAAACAGAGGGGTTAAAACAGAGGCAGGTCCAGGGCTCCCCGGGGGGCTTGCTGTGAGCATCCTGGGGCCTGACTTCCAGGCAAGAAGCTGTGCTAATTCCTCCTTGGCTGTAAATGCAGCAAGGGTCCCTCAGGGGTGCTTCTGGGAAGGGTGACTGCAGCTACAGGGCAGGCGCTGTTGGCAGCGCCCCCTACTTCTCCTCCTTGCCCATCTCTAACCCTGAAGCCCCCTCACCCGCCCAGATGCCCCTCTGCTGTCCCAGTGCCCCTGCTGGGCCTCCCGTCTGCCAGGGCCAGGCTCACACCTCAGCCCTTCTCTCTGCACTGCTGAAATGCATCTCTGTCAGGCCGTGGAAATCCACTTTTCCTGACTGAGGCTTTTCTCTGAGAACTGAATGACCAACCTCACACTCCTTGGGCATGCGCATTTTAAGAATGATCATCTGGCTGGAACATCCCTTACTGAGAGCACTGTTGACCAGAAAGAGTGTGAGCAAGGGTGCAGGGAGCCCAGCTCCTCAGCTCCCGCCCGTCCCCGCTCCCGGGTCTTCCCTCTTCCGTGCTCCTTGCAGCAGCTTCCCCTGATCTCTGTCCCTGTCACCCCCAAGGCCTCCCCTCAGCCCACGCAGAGCACCGTCCAGAAAGCCCCCCTCCCACTTGAGACCCTATCCCATCACAGACGGAGTTTCTCTAGGTCTCCACTTTCCATGGAAATCCAGAAATTGTTCATGGGGTCTCCCAGGGCTTAAACATCATAAAACAAAGTGTATAAAAATGTTTCCAGCAACAGGGGCTTCTACCAGCCCCTGACTACCCCAGAATAAAACCCGGTCTGTTTCTCCCTGGGCTCTGGCCTCTTCTTTCCGGAACAGCAGTGAAAATCGGAGTGGGCAGAGATTCCAGGAGACGCTGGCCAGAGAGGGGGAAGCGGGACTGGGAAGAGAAGGAAGGAAGGGCATGAAGGTGCCTTGTGAGGTCACTACCACACGGTGGGCACCCAGCGTGGAGACCACGCCCCACAGAGGCGTCCTGCCTGGGCACCAAGGGGCTGGGCGTTTACCACCAATGCCCTTCGTTCTTGCTTATGGGCGCTCACCCCACGGATGTCTCTCTTTCAGGTACTGTGGGCTCCAGGGGCCAGGGAGCAGGCCCTGGTGCTGGTAGCATATTTAGGGAGGGGTCCCTCTGCAAGCGTCTCTGGGGAATGGAGGTGGGACGAAATGCAGAACAGGGGTACGATCAGGAAAGCCTGTATGTTGGATGTGACATGTGTCCTGAGCCTGAACAAAATTTCATGTTTGCAAAGTTTCCTCTGCAAGGGGGCCCCAGGCAGGGGACTCTGCACAAAGACCTACAACACGCAGAACAAGGAGCAAGGAATTAGTGCACGCTCCCTCAGCCCTGCAGTATCACCAAAGAGACTGCAGGACAGAGTCCATAGTAGCAGAAAAACAGTGAACAGATGGGGGTGCCGTGTGCCAATAAAACTTTATTTACAAAAACAGGCAGGGGGCCAGATTCGGTCCGTGGGCTGCCGTCTGCTGATCTCTGCTCTAGAGGTCCTTGGGGGCTCATCAGGGGAGCACGTGAAAGGAGGCCAAGTGTCCGTCTGTCTCTCTGAAGGAGAAACAAAGAGTGGTGGGATGTACACATGCGTAAATGCACACAGCAGCTCCGCTGCCTCCAGGAGACACGGACTGAGGGTCAACAGGAGGGGCTGCTGCTCAGGTGCACACAGCTGTCCTCTGTCGTCTGCCTTTGCCATGGGGGCTTCGTGAATGATTAATGGCCCACGGATAACTCTCACCGCAGAAACACCAGCCTGGGGACAGAGCGAGGGCCAGCAAATCGCAGCCTTTCAGATGGAAAGGATGATGGAGCAACTGGAAAGAGTGAAAATTTATCTTCTTCTTATTTTTCAGGCCTGCCTGGGTGTAAAAGGCACTCGGTGTGGGCTGTCTGATTCACGGCTTGGCTATCCTTTTGTGGAGTTCCCTAAATATTTTGTAACCCGCTTTGACTTGGAAATGCAGCATTTGAAATATCTTTCCTTGCCCAGGAGGCCCCCAGTGACACTAGAGTAATGATAATCACATATTTTGCATTTTATTGGAAAGCATGTTGGAACACTATCACTCACATGGGCCTCACCAGCAAAAATGATTTAAGAGCGAGGCTCCGATCCGGGACGCATCACGGTGGGGTCTCCGTCTCCATCCCCGGAAAAGACTCGAGAGGATGAGGGCTTCGTTTTTACCACTCGGCTCTTCTGCCTGGAGGGAGCCCTATCTCTAATTTATACACTTTCAGAAACTCTGCTGTTGGGTAAATTGATGAACTGGAGAGAAGGGTCCCCCTTGTGGGGGGACATGTGACCCGTGGAGCCTCTCTCACCGGCAGTAGATGAGGTTCCCGCTCTGATGTGTCACTTCACAGAAAACGTCTCCAGATACGACACAAGGCGAGCATCTGGGTTCACAAGACCCAACGATGAGCCACTCTTTGGACCCTCCTTTTTGGGCAAAAGAAGAGTGTTTGTCATCTGACTCCCCATCCGTTCATTTCCTCGGAAAACTCTCCAAGCACTTGGACGCACAGGCTGGCTCCCAGGACGGAGACTCCAGAGCAAATAAGCAGACCAACGCCCTCCCAGAGCTGTGCCGCACGGGAGGAGAACGCCAGCGCAGGACCGGGGAATGAAGTAGCGGGAGGACAGCAGGTGTGTGCAGGGGAGAAGCACAGAGCAGGAAGGGGAAGGAGCGTGGGGGTCTAGGGTACAATTCAAATAGGACAAAGTCTCCCCAAAATGGTGGCATTTGAGCCCAAATCTGAGGGGCCAAGGAGTGCAGGCAGGCTGACCCCAGGCAGCGGGTGGGGCCACAAGATGGAGTGCATGTGACATGCTGGAGGACCAGCTAGGAGGGGCTGCCGAGGGAGGAAGACTGAGGACAGAGAGGGCACAGGTCAAGGTGCCAGGCCTCATGGGTCATTGTTAGGATCTAGCAGGTTCTCAGAGAGGAACAGGGGCTGTGAATGGCTTGGGGCCGACAGATGCAAAGCCGGCCTCACCTCGGTGCCGGTAGGAGACCATGGAAGCAACCCCCACCGCTCTGGAGCTTCTGCTCTGGGTGGACTGAACCACCTCTCGTTTCCTGAGTGTAGCAGGGATGGGTAATCAGGTCTTCCCCGTGTGCCTCCCTTGTCTGCTCTCTCTCTGTCCCAGCTGCCGCACCAGAGACAAAAGGACACAGAGCCGAGCGCATGCTCCAGGCAGCTCCCGGGGGTCCCTGGGAGCTCCATTGGTGCCTGTCAGTGCAGCCTCCTCACCTGCACTAGGTTTTACCCCGTACGCGCGCCTGAAGCCACAACTGGCCTAGGCGGGAAGCAGAGGTCAGGGGCTGTGACTGTCTCCCATGTGGTCGGGGACAGCCTGGAATAGCCACTGAGGGAGAGACCTGCACGTCTGGGGAGACACTGGGCAGCGGACTTTGAATGTTCTTAAGGACGTCTCAAGGTCAGACAACAAAACTGAATTAAAACCCAGTTCCCTTCGGCCGCCGGTCACCAGGCTGCGTCTCACAGTGGCCAGTCTCCGGCCTGGTCTCTCATCACACGGGGCTGGGTCGGATTGTGCAAGCTTCTGGAGGCCACTGCAACAAATGACCACCAACAAGCGGCTTAAAACGACACAGATTCATCATCTCACGGTTTGGAAGTCAGGAGTCCAAGTGGGTCAGTGGGGCCGTGTTCCTCCTGGGGGCCCTAGGAGGGAAATCTGGGACAAAAATCAGGAAGCCAGTGACTCAGTTTAGAGTGAGTCCATGGATGGAACCACCAGGTGGAACCACGATGTGTTTCCCTCACTCAGAAACCCGGATGCAGCCCAAGATCTTGTAGACGGACCACTTGAACTCGTGTTAATTGAGTTCAGTTCTCAGAAGAAACCCAGACAATATGTAATCAAACAAAAAGAGAAAAAGGAAGTCTATTTAAAGGCACGAATCTACGAGATTATAAAATTGACAAAGCATTAATCACATTGTGTTTTATTTGAGGAAAAATCGCTAGGCCACCAAGGGGTGATTCTGTCTTGGGGATGAAAACATACGTCTTGAAAAGCGTGGCTGCGTCTCTGCATTGGTCTCCGGTGACCACTGTAACAAACGGCCACAAGCCCATTGGCTTAGAGCAACACGGGTTTATCGTGTGACGGCTCTGGAGGTCGGAGGCCCAACAGTCGCAGAGGCCTGAAAGGAAGGCGTGGGCAGAGCCCTGCTCCTCCTCAAGGCTGTGTGTGTGTGGGGCAGGGGTGTATTTCCTTGCTGTGATGTTGTGATTTATAATAAGAACTACACGTCTGATCCTTCTCCCCTCCAACACAGAGCTCCTCAAACCCTTGCTGTTTCCTAAGTGTTGGGAGTGACCCAGGTGAAATGGGGTCTTTTGTTCTTCCTGTAACAAGCCCCTCCCTCCACACCAGAGTCTGTGCTCGTGAGGCGATTTTGGGATGTCCCTAAGGAGGGGGCTGGTTGCCCGGGGAATCAACCATGTGATCAGAAGCTGGAACTTTGAATGCCACCCGCTAACTTCCAGGGAGAGGAGGGGGGCAGGAGGGGGAGTCCGTCCCCCAAGGCCAGTGATTTACTCAGTCCTACCCACGCAGTGACGTTTCCATAGACGTCCCCACAGTATGGGGCTTGGAGAGCCTCAGGGCTGCTGAGCCAGGAGGTGCCAGGCAGGTGACGTGCTGAGCGGGTGACATGCCCGGAGAGGACATGGACGCTCCACGCACCTGCCGCCACACCTGCCCCATGTGTGTCCTTCATCTGGCGGTTCCTGTGTTGTGTCCTTTATACTAAGCTGATGATCTAGTAATAACCTGCTTTCCTGAGTTCCTGAGTGCTGAGCCTGAGGATGGGGAGGTAGGAACCTCGGATTTACAGCCGGTCAGTCAGAAGCACGAGTGATCACCTTCACCCATGGGGTCTGTGCTGCCTCCTGTTAGTGTCAGAAGTGCATGGTACAGAAAACCCACAAAGCTGACGTCAGGAGTGTGTGATTAGAAGAGGTAAACAGAGTTTTCCTTTAGGGGTAGAGAAGGAAATGCTTTTCCCTTTCTGCGTGCCTCCCCCAGCTCCAGAGGCTGCCTGCATTCCTCGGCTGGCGGCCCCACATCACTTGGCCTTTCCTGCTGCTTCCATTGTCACATCTCCTTCTCTGGCTCTGACCCTCCTGCCTCCCTCTTACAAAGACCCTTATGGTTACATTTAGGGCCCACTGAGATAACCCAGGGTTAGGTTATAACCCCTCATCTCAGACCTATAACCCATCCACCCCACAAAACCCCTTTCACCAGGCAGGGGGACGTATTTCAGATTCCAAGGCTGGGGACATAGGCATTTGGGGGCCGTGTTTCAGGCTGGCACACAGGAGCAGCCCGTTCATGGAGGGACACGTTGGGGCAGTCTGTGCGTGCTGTGCTCTGGATGCTGGAAAAGACAGCCATTAGCCCTCGGCAGTTTCTCCAGAACAGGAGGTGTCAGAGTCACGCAGAATACAGCGCACCAAGGGAGAATCAGGCTGGTGGCACCAGGGGACCGGGAGGGTGGGACAGTTTCGTAAAAGACATTCCGTCTCTGTTTGGTTCTGTTTTCTATCTTAATGAAAAACAGGTGGCATTTCCGCTGTAGCAGAACCAATAGGAGCATGACTTACGGTCAGAGCTGCGGGGCCCGTCTCACGTGCCCCGGGCAATTCTATCTCCTTTCCCGCTGTTGTTGGTTTCTCTGCTTTCTCCCAAATCATCAGGCTTTTGAGCTGAGACACGGGGTGGTTGTGAGTGTGTACCTGCACATGTGTGAGAGTGTGCAAGGTGCATGTGTCTGCTGGGGGCGGTAACACTCCCTCACCCTTGTCATCGCGGGGATGTCACAGCCACCCTGGCTGCTCCCTCCTCACCTGCCTCTGCTGCAGGAACCCCAGAGACCACAGCCTTCTGCTGTGACCACAGAGCATCGCAGGATTTCCCCGATCTGAGGCTGGGACTGCGAGCCCTCTACTTCATCCCCTGAAGAGCTCTCTGTCCTGCATCCAGCCCCAAACGTGCCCCCAGCATCCTTGTCCTAGCCATTGGCCAAGCAGCCTGGGACCCACCTCCCCAGTCCTGAGGGGAGATCAGGGGAAAATGAGGAGAAGCCCCCCAGGAGATGCCTGTTCCCGGAGTGGGGTCTGCTTCCAGCTTGTCCAGCTTGTCTGAGGTTCCTAACAAGAGGACGGCGATGCATTTGTCCTGATGGACAGAGACCCACACACTGACCCAAGTCCTGGAGGCAGTGACCCCCCACGTCGGCCTTCCAGGGCTAGGGCTCCTGCATCCGGGGTGGGCTGAGTGAGCCTCAGGAGAAGAGGGCACAGCAGGCCCATGACGCCCACGCCCCTCGCCACCGGGGCTGTTCCTGGGAGAGATGAGCTCACTCTCCAGCCATGGTCCTTGGAGCTCTCTCGAGGGAAGAGGCCAGAAGGTGAAATTCCTCTGAGAACCACGTGTGGGATTGCAGCACCCTGCCGAAGCCTCCATCTGGCTGCATTTGAAAGCATGGGAACCTCAGGAAGGCAGCCTGTAAACACAACGAGGTGGCCCCATGGAAAAACACCCCTGGGATGACCTGGGGCCCGGGAGCACTGGTGTCCACCTGGCCAGTGCCACAGGTGAGGGCAAGCCGGCCGGTGTGCAGCCCAGCACCTCAGATTCCACGTGCCGAGGCCCCTTCTGGCCAGTGTTCCCGGCCCCGGGGCCCAGAGAGAGGCTGGCACTGGGGAGGAGCTGCAGAGGAGAGAGCACTGTGCCTCCACGTCCCCATGAGTGTGTCCCGGGAGGGGGAACGGGCTGAAGCTGAGAAAGGCAGAGGAGAGGAGCGGGCCGGAGCCGTCACGCTGCGTAATGAGCTGGATTTATAGAAAAGGAAACACAATATGATTCCTCGTAATGGCTGTTGACAGAGGTTCGGGCTGTTTGTTCTCGGATATTAAATTGACAAACAGCGCAGGTTTGCCGGAATCCCGCCCGCCTCTGATTTGCGGGTGCCTGTCACAAGGCTGCGTGCGCGCCAGGGAGGGACGCAGAGATTTCCAGATGATGAGAATGGGCAGGAGGGCCCCGTAGGGCCGCCTGGGCCTGGGATCTGCATTCTAGACGCCTCCCAAGAAACCCCGCTCAGCAGACAAGCTAATTCTTTCAGGAAGTACGGTGGAAAAGATACCCCACTGTTCCCAGAGAGAACAGGCCACATTTCTAAAAATTTAATTAAGGCCTTAGATCAGGTTTGGGTAATTAAATTGACGCTGTGAGTAAGCAGGATGATCGACGAGCTTCCTTCATTGACACCCCGTGTTAGGCGAGGGAGCGGCCTCTGGCAGCTCCTCGGGGTCCTGGCGGGTTTAAATTCTGTGGCTGCATCTCAGACGTGAAAAATGCTCCAGCAACACGCACTGTTTTGTTTTGTTTGTCCATCTCTGAAGAATGTTTTCTCCATGAGAGCAAGGCAGAGAGAGAAAAATGAGGGTGGTATTCATGACCTCGTCACTTGTCCCCAAGCCACCTCTCCACGTGTTCCCAGGGTCTGTGGTGCAGAGGAGCCCTATCTAAATTTAGGAAGGCAGCGTCATGGCTCCGAATGAGAAGGCAGGACCCTCCCACAGACCCCAAGCAGGCTGGAGAAGTGGGTCATTTGCGTGAAAAATCCTCTGTCAGCAGATAACAGACACTGAGAGGGAGAGGCACAGTACAATGGGAAATTATGGTTCCGATGGTAATTGACTTAGCGGATGAATAGGGCAGGAGAAGCTCTGGTGCTGGATTGGGTTTTCTATAAAAAAGAAGAAGATGGCATCTGGCTTTTTTTTTTTTTAAAGAGAAAGAGCACATGCGGGCGGGAAGGGAAGGAAGAGAGAGCAAGCCCAGACGGGAGGAGGGAGGGAGATGGAAGGGAGAGAAAGGCAGATGGCAAAGTCTGCAGCACCACCACCGACTTCCTTTCAAGAAGGCACCAGCCTCCTGTGGGAGCGGGGACCCCGAGAAGCTGGCAGAGCCCAGAGGAAGCCTCTGTTGGGCTCCAGGGCCCTCATCCCCTGGTTCATGGATTGCGTGGCTTCCAGAGGCCATGGGGCACATTCCTGGAGTCAGAGAGCAAGTATGGTCAACTTGGTGTGAGCAGCTCTAAGGCCTGCCTGGCAGAGACACACTTCCTACTGAATTCACAGAACAAGGAAAGTCAGGCTGAGAAACGGGCAAGCCCAAAAGCCCGTCCAAAGCCCTCTGTCCTGGTAAACGTCCAGAGCCGCAGCCCTCTGCCCTTCTAGCATGCCCCACAGAGGTAAACTGAGGCCTGGCTGAGCTGGAAGGGGCAGCCTGAGAGTGTGGAAAGGTGGAGGTACAAACGACCTTCAGAAACAGTCTAAGAAGGCTTGTGAATGAGCGGTCCGTCATAAACAGAAACCAAGCAGAGGGGGTTCTCTGGTTAGAGCGATTCTCTGAACCCAGCAAGGCCTTTGCGAGGCTCTGAGCTGGACCAGTGACCATCACTGCTCTCGGCCCCACGAAGTCTGTGCTCAACAAACACACATTAAGAGGCAACCAATGTGCCCGGGGAGGTAGGACAAAGGCTGTGAACAGAGAAAGTGTCAACTTTCAGAGGCCCCTTCCTGAAGACAAACACGGGCGCTGGGCTGCCCACTCCAGGACCTCCCTCGACCTTTTAAGATCACGTGGCAACATCATCTCAGAAATGATGAGACAGGGTGAGGTGAGGAGGGTCCGTGATCCACCTTTGCTTTGTGGACAAGTGGGCGTCCCCAGAGCTTAGAGGAAATGTGCTACTGGATGGGTGAACACGGCGTCTGCAACAATACTTAGATCTGACCATTTCTAAGTGAAAACTCCGAGCTGCTATTTCCCATATCTTGATACATTCCTGGGCGCCCCTCCTCAATTTCTGTGCGTGTGCTCCCGCCCTCTCTCTGCTGCTCTCCCTCTCGCCTTCCTGTTGCATGCATCGTTTCCCGGATGCTCTTAGACTCACGCATGTGACATGTTTCGGCAGAAGGCTCAAGGTCAGGAGTCCACACTTTGCCCACAGACTCACACCAGAGAAGAGAGCTGGTCGACTGGACGCACGAATCTGTTTGAGTAGATGTGGCCCCACTCCATCCAAAGTGGGATTGGGGCCTCCAGCAAAACTGTCTTGGTGAAGAAGCCGTTTGCTGGAAGGTTCGCAGCTCACTGGGAAAACTGGTCGCGAGCGCGAACTGGAGCCAGAGGCTTCCTCCTCGAGAGCGGGAAGGTCAGCATCGGTGGCCTGGAAGCCATCTCCCCGTGTCTGAACTCACTCAGTTCCAGGGTGATTTATGGTTGTATTATTCATAAATCTGTTCAGAGACGTAAACAGAGTGATCGTGCCTCCGTACGATATTAATAACTTAATGAGTCTGTGCCATTTGTTTATGTAAATAGATAATGGGATCTCTACAGGGGCCAGATATAACATTACAATCTGGTAATTCAATGACTGCTATTAAACACACACACAAATAGTGTGTTGTTGGAAAAACTACGTTCTGAGCCCTAATGGAATAATTACGAGCTCAGATTTCCTTTGTGGATCCTGGAAGGGCCAAGTCTGACGCTTTCACCCGCAGAGAAGGTGACGCCCAGGACCCCAGGTCAGGCCAGGACGCAGGCTCTCTCCTCTGCTCCCCGACGTTCCCTCTCTCCCACGCCTCTAGCAACGCTCTCCAGCCCTCCGTGTGGCCCCCAACCCCGCCATCCTGAGCTGGAGATGGGCCCTGTCCATTCCCCCAGCCCCGAACCATCCTTTTCTTATTTCTCTCCCCGCAGCCAGCAGAGCTGACCAGCACCCATATCCTCCTCCTCAAATCACCGCTGGTCCTAGTGCCACCGGCTGCTCCCTGCGTCAGGTCTTTGTCCAACTTTCAGGTCCTGCTATGGGCTCAACTGGGTCCCCTGACATTTGTGTGCTGAAGTCCTAACCCCCAGGACCTCAGAATGTGATGATTTAGAGATGGGGTCTTTACAGAGGTGATCAAGCAAAAATGGGGTCATTGGGGTGGACCTTAATGCAACCTGACTGGGGTCCTTATGAGAAGAGATCAGGACACAGACACGGACAGAGGGACGACCATGTTGGGGACACAGGAGAAGATGGCATCTACAACCCAAGGAGAGAGACCCGGAAGGAACCAACCCTGCCCACACCTTGATCTCGGACTTCGGGACTCCAGAGCTGGGAGAGAACAAATGTCTGTTGTTTGAGCTGCCCGGCCTACGGCGCTCGGTTAGAACAGTCCTGCAGAGGAACACAGGCCCTTTGCCCCTGGTCTCAGCTGCTTCTCCAGTCCACCGGTTGCTCTTCATGCCCCTCGCCTCTGCCCAGGGAGGTAGGACAAAGGCTGTGCACAGAGAAAGCTCTCGCTCTGTGCAGCCCCGACCGTGGAGGACCAGGCAGGCGCAGGGGCCTGTGTGGGGCCACCCTTGGCCTCCGCGAGTGGAGCCCGGTGCCGCAGGACTCACAGACGTGCCTCGGGGTGAGGTCAGACCCTGAGTTAGCCGGAGGAGATGGGGCTGGAGAAACCAGGTGGCCGTGGTCCTGACCCCGTACGGGGCGGATTGGGATCCTGGCGCTCCAGGGCCAGGGCCTGCTCCCTGGCTGTGTGACCTGGGACAGACTGGCCGATGGCTCTGATGTGAAATGTGGGCAATAGTGACCATCCCACCAGAGTTTCCCCAGCACTGTTGCGAGCATTAAGTGACATCACGCCAGCCACAGAGCCCGAGGTACTAAGGACCACGCCCCTGTGGGGCAGCAGTGTGGCCACCCCTCTCTGCTCTCACTTTCCTGTTGGGGACCTGGTGGGTTGGGATAGATGACCCCTTCGTCCGTTCCACTCCCAGAGGGCAGGGAGGGTCTCAGTGGTCAGCTGTCACAGGGTTGCCCCCTCCACTGCCCCCCTAACGCCCCCTGTTGCTCTGCATCTCAGAGACGACAATTCAACCGCCCCACCCCAGCTAGCCTTCCCTCTGACCCCAGAGACGGAAGGGTGATCGCTTCCTCCAATTGCAATCATCCGGAGTTAAGAAAGGAAAGAAAGAAAGTGGGGCTGTCCCATTGGTGTAGTGGTTAAGTTTGTGTGCTCCACTTCTGCGGCCTGGGGTTTGTAAGTTCAGATCCTGGGTGCAGACCTACACACCACTCATCAATCCATGCTGTGGTGGTGTCCCTCGTACAAAATAGAACAAGACTGGCACAGACGTTAGCTCAACGACAGTCTTCCTCACCAAAAAAAAAAGGGGGGAAAGAAAGAGGGAAAAAATACCCACTCACCATTAATCTCAGAATGACAGGACATCTAGTAATTACACTCTGAAGATTCGTGATTCTTTTTTTTTTTTGAGGAAGATTGGCCCTGAGCTAACATCTGTGCCCATCTTCCTCTACTTTATATATGAGACACCTGCTGCAGCATGGCTTGACAAGCTGTGTGTAGGTCTGCACCCAGGATCCCAACAGGCGAACCCCGGGCCACTGAAGCAGAACATGCGAACTTAACCACTGAGCCACCAGGCTGGCCCCAAGATGCGCAATTCTTGACGGAGAGCCTTTGGCCACCACGTGGCATGTGCAGAGGGCCTTTGTTACCCACTGGTGATGACAGCCCCTCGTAGCTGCGCCCCCTCGCCTGGCCTGGTCCTGGCTCCCCTTTAGGCAACACCTCTCCCCTGCGATGCTGGCATTTGGAGCTGGGCTTGAAGAGCTACTGGGTAGGGTCGCCCTGTGCTCTGTGGGATGTCAAGCGACGTCCCTGGCCTCCATCCACCGGTGCAGGTATCTCACCAGCACCCTCAGGTTGTAACAACCCTGAATGTGTCCAGACGTTGTCAGGCATCCTCTGGGAACCATCGCCCAGGTTCTCAGGGTGGCTCACCTCCTGTGCCCGGCCCTCCCCTCTTGTCTTACGGTCAGGTTGTTGCATACATCATACCTTTCCTCACTCAGCTCTGGTCACACATGCACATGCATGCACACTCACACACGCACACCCAGCCACACTCATATATGCATACACATGCACACACACACTCGCACAGCTTTTCTCCCTGCAGCCTCGGTGCCCTTATCTGTAAGATGGGGCAATGCTGCCCACTCTGCAGGGTTAAGACAAAGGTTAGCTGAGACGATGACGGCAGCTTCTGGGTTCTAAAGTCTTATGGACTGAATGTGTCCCCTCAAATTCCTGAACCCCAGGCGGATGGTGCCAGGAGGTAGGGCCTCTGGGAGGTGATAGGTCATGAGGGCAGAGCCCACACGAGGGGGTTAGTGTCCTGTGTCTTATAAGAAGAGAAAGAGACACAAGATGCCTCCCTCTCTCCATCGGGTGAGGACACAGGGACAAGGCAGCCGTCTGCAACCCAGGAAGAGAGTCCTCACCAGGCACGGAATCTTGGACTTCCTGCCCCAGAACTGTGAGGAGTCAAGTCTGTTGTTTCAGCTTGCATCTGTGGTGTCTGTGTGGTTGCCCGAGCCGACGGAGACATGAAGCCGTGTTCCAGAGGCTGCTCCCTCCTCACTCAGGAGGAGGCCTTTCTGGACACGATTCACACAGAGGATAAGAGGTCTCGGCCCTCACCACTCTCACTGTGACTGGGTCATTATCGCCGCAGGACCCCATGGACCGGGAAGGGACTGCGGGGGCGGCTGGGTGGTCACCTCTGGCTCCATCAGGACTAAACTTTGGGGTGCATAGAACGTGACGCCCTTCCTCTCTCGGGATCTCCTACTCTGGGATGGAACCAGGGACTTTGTGCCCCGACCCTGTGTGCACACTCTCTCCCGGGGCTCTTCCAGTCTTGCATCTGGAGGGCACAGCCTCCTCTGTGCCACCCTCCTCCCTCCCGTCGCTCCCTCCGTTCTCCGGACCGCCTGCCTGTGTGATGATGTCGCGCTCATCTTCACGGAAGATTTCTGTGGTGTTGTCTCTTCCGTGTTTATTTGTGAGCTGCAGTGGGAAACAGTTACTAATGCAGATTTTTACTGTGGATAAACAAATACGGGAAATTAACAGATGTGTTTTGCAGATGTACTTAACAAGAATAACATCCCTCATGATGAGGAGCAGCGCGAGGACTGAGCCGTGAGGAGGCTCTGAGCGCCTCTGGACGCCCTTCTCGGCTTTCGCGGGGGGGAATCCGAGATGTGAAGAGGAGAAAGGACCTACCCGACACACCGGAGCTGGTGGCAGAGCGTGACGTGGGCACGTCAGCCTGATGGATGAGGAGGGACGCTTGGTGAGGGCACAGAGGGGCCAAAGGCCGGACCAGGTGGCCCTGAGCTCAGCCGGAGTTCCCAGCAGGGAGGAGCGGAGGAGATAGGAAGACCCCGGGGCAGATGGGGAAGTCAGATGGACGAGAGCACGGATTTCAGAGTGAGCAGGGAGGACACCAGCCAGCAGAGGTTTGACCCCAGGGCTGGAAATAGGGACAAGAGCCCTGAAGAGCAGGCCTCTGACGTGACGGGGCACAGCCACCTCTGAGCTCAGCCCCTGCAATGGTGGTCTCGGTCCCTCCACCCCATTCAAGATGCCTCGGAACCACTAGCAGCCGTCCTCAGAGTCGGGGGCGGGGTGATTCCTAGGGAAGGGATGCAGGGGAGAGAATGGACAGGTGCGCCCCCTTGCTTGTCCTTTATCATCCCCTTCAGCCCTGATTTGAACTGGGCTGTGTCTCTTTCTGATCCTCACATCCGGACGGGCTCTGCCCAGCACCGCTGACCAGGGCGACAGAACCTTCAGGAGGCCCCAACCTGCTCTCTCCCCCAGCAGGAGAGCGGCCCAGCCATGTTCCTCTGCAGCCTCAGGACCAGAGAGGCTGCAGGAGCAAGGCTGGGGCAGAGCGGAGGCCTGGCCCGCGTTCACAGGTATGCACCGGGCGCGCATTGCGGTGGTTCCCACAGCCGCAGCAGGAGGACCCGCCGGCCGCCCCGCTGGGGCTGAGAGGTGGGGCGCCGCTCACGAATTTGAGTGTCTGCGCAAGGACGTTTGCATTTCGTTTGCATTTTACTCTATTTCTAGAAGAAATGTTCTAGTCTCCTGACTGTAACAAGTAAACATGTGGAATGTTACCGTCCCCTCGTGCTAGAGAGAAAGCACAGGCTGTGACACGGGACCGCCTTCTCTGGGTCATAGTTTCCACAGACATGAGGTCCCACCATCCCCAAATGTCCGGACCCCTCCACACACACATAGCACACTCACACTCATCACACACATATGCACACTTACAAGCAGGCACGTGCACACAGTCTCACACACTTGTACACACACAATTTGTGTGCATTCACACTCCTACACACACGTGCCCCAATCACGCACACACACATTGTCACACAAGTGCATGCGTGCACACACACACTTTCTTCCCCGAGCCCGGACAGCCGTCCCGTAGGCCCTGGAGACACGTTCGGTGAATGAATGGAGGGCCGACCTCCTCGGCATTCGCTTCTGGGCTTGGGGAGGAAACACTCTGTACAAAGTTTATTTCTTCTGACGTGAAAGGAGACACAGCCTCGCAGGAATAATTTAATTTGCCTTTTCTTTCAGAAGTGACTGTTACACAGAAGCAGCTTTCTTCTCATCTAATTTTACCCAAAAGAAAAATAAAAGACTCAAGGAATAATAGAACTCAAGGGAAATAGCTTAGTTTAACCCCGTCACCGGATACCTGGGGACAAGAATGGGGAGGGTCAAGTGCGGGGCCGCCTTCTGAACTGGATGGGGGCCCAGGAAGGCGGGTGGAGCTGGGCTGGGCCTACAGCGGGTGCGTTAGTCAGCTGGGGCTGCTGTGAGGAACACCACAGACGGGGCGGCTCCAACAGCAGACATTGATCCTCTCACAGTCTGGAGGCTGGCAGGCCCAGATCCAGGTGTCCACAGGACTGCTTCCTGCTAAGCCCCTCTCCTGGGCGTGTAGACGCCGCCTCCTCCCCGTGTCCTCACATGGTGGTCGCTCTGCGTGTGTCTGTGTCCTCATCTCTTCTCATAAGGACACCAATCCTATCGGATTAGGGCCCACTCTAATGGCCTTATTTAAATTAATCACTGATTTAAAGAGCCTGTCTCCAAATACAGTCACAGCTCGGACCAGGGGAGAGGGCTTCAATATATGAATTTGGGGGCACAGCTTAGCCCATAACGGTGGTGAACAGACCACACGGAGTTCCTGGCCTCAGGTCCTCCAGCTTGCATGGACACAGACAACAAATGGACGTCTCATAGGTGACCCATGTCCGGCAAATGACAAACACCATGAAGAAAAGTGACTCTTCGGGTCAGGAATGGGGAGGACAGGATCAGGGGGTGGCCAGAGGCAGCATGAGGGGGCAGAGCAGCCGCTCAGACACCAGGGCCCAGGGCCCCACAAGGGAGTAATGCTCCCCCGCCAGGCCCAGTCTCCTGCGCTCTAAGCTGCGTTCTTGGAGCTGCTTTTGGGAAGAAAACATGCCTCTGGGCTCTGCCCGGCCAGGCTGCTGGGCAGCACCGCTCCTTGCCAGATCTCTTCCCGTCAGCCCTGACAGTAGTCACCATCTTCCTGGCCGCCGGGTGCCCTCTTGGAGACTGGCCCTCACGTGGGCATTGCCCACAGCCACTGGGTGTCCACGTGTCATCTGCGGTCCCGCTGTCCCGGATCCCAGAGCAGCTCAGCCTTTCTCAGCCTGCAGGAGAGGAGAATCCTCATGACAAGGTTGAAGGCTTCACCTCTCAGGCCCTGTGTTAGCCCTGCTCTGGGTTCCCGTCTTCACAAGGTGGCGAAAGTGTCCATTCCCTGTCTTTCCTCCCGTGTGCTGAGGTCAGAAAGCCTGATCGTCCCAAGCTGAGGGTCTGCCGAAGACCACGTGTGCTGGCAGACCCCAAGCCTCCTGTTCCAGACCGCTCTGTGCCGCGGCCAACGCGGCTTCAGCAGCATGGTCGAGGGAAGCACACAAATTCATCACACATTCTTCCGAAAGTGGCTTTTAAGAGTAAAACAGATATAATTTACGTAGAATTTCGTCGCGCTGTTTGACGGATGTCCACAGACAGCGGTGCCTGTGGTGTTTTCTCAGCGGCATGTTAAGGGGTCCTGAGGCTGATCTATCACGGGGGTCTCCAGAGAACAAACAGATGAGCATGCGATGACAGCAGCCACAGCGACCCCATCTGTAACCCTGCCCCCCTGCGCCGTCTCCCCTGGTCTATTTGCTCAGTTTCCACAGGACGCTCCTGGGACCTTCAGCCCTTCAGTCCTGCTGTAGCCCCCTCTCATCCGCCCTACCCCCCTTCCAGCCACAGCTTCCCCCATCCCCCTGCACAGGCCGCTTCCATCAGCTCGCTCTCAGCCAGCGCCATCCGCCTCAGGTACAAGCCCGGCTGCCTGCCATGACGCAGAGAGTGGTGGTCCTCGTGGGGTGCTCGGTTAACAGCATCATTAAAGGATTCCTACCTGCTGCCGCCCCCAACAAGGGTCACCAGTGTTCTGAGGGCAAGGCCCTGTCCTGGCCCCCCCCCCCCCCCCCCCCCCCCCCCCCCACGTTTCCAAAGAAAGGCCGTGGGCAGAGAGGAAGGTGAAGTGGGCAAGCCTGCAGGGGCATCTGAGCCGGGCTGCCAGCCAAGACCTGCTCCCACTTCTCCTTGAAAATGCGTTGAATTTGGCGTTCCACCTCGCAATCCAGTCCGGCCAGATTTAAGGTTAAAATAACGGGTTCTGCCTCAAATTCCTCAATAAGTGGACGTCTCAGGACAGTGCAGCCAGTGTTTCCATTCAGGGTGGCCCAGGCTCAGGGTGTGGCCTGACATTGTGCCATGTGCACAGGAGTCCAGAAACCCCAGTTCCCAAAATGCAAACCTGCAGAGTGCTAGGCGGCCCGTCTGCTGTCCGGCTCCCCAGCCTCCATGGTCTAGATGGCATTTATCATCTGGGGCCTAGAGACGCCGGGGTGGGTCTCTCTCCACTGTGGAGCCATCCTGTGCACTGTACGCCCTTTACCAGCATCCTGACCTCTGCCCTCGAGATGCCTGTGGCACCCCGCAAGTTGTGACCACCTGGAATGTCTCCAGATGTTGCCTCCTGTCCCCTGGGCAGTGGGCAGGCTCGTCCCCAGCTGAGAACCACTGGCTAGTGGGGCCTGCCGTCCTTGCCAGCTTCTCGGTGGACGCCCCCTAATCCATCCAGTGGTCACCCCATACAGTCTGCTTGGCTCCAGCACAGCTGCATCTTGGGGACTTTGCCACCAGGATGGCTGCCTTGATGGGCACGGCTGAGTTGGAGCTGTCCCTGTGTCCCCAGCACAAGGCCTGGGCCAGGCAGTGTCCGGCCAACGCCCACCACGCCTCCTCCTTCAGCCATGGCCCTGCTTGCAGTGTCTGCCACAACCTTTCCTGGAACCCCACACTGCTTGTCCAGAGCCCCGTCTGGCTCTCCAGGCATGTCTCAGTGTGTAGTGCCAGTTCCCGCCTGCGCCCTGTGAAAGCTACCTTGGGCCCACTGCAGCCATAGGGACAGCGCTGCCTCCCGCCGGGCCTGTCTGAGTGTAGCCACAGTGTCTGTCCTCTTCCACCCAGGCAGGATGCCCCCCCCAGAGCTGACGTTCTGCAGGGTCCCCAAAAGAGAGATGGTAGCCAGGCCTGGGGGTGACCCAGGGAGTCACCAGCATCCCTGAAGACACCTGCGTCTTGGCAGCAGGCGTCCCTCCCTCTGCACCTGCCTGAACGTGGGTGGGGGGCTAGCCACGCAGGGTGAGCCAGTGCCCCGGGCCCAGGCAAGAGCAGAACCCAGCAGAGGCATCCAGGCCCCTGAGACCCAGGCCTCTGCCGGCCTGGCCCCCACATGGTGCCTAATTGCCTCAGCCACAAACCTCTCTCAGTGGCCGGGCCCGAGGACCGGGCCCCACTGCCTGCTCTCCTCCCCTATGTAATTGCTGGGCCGTTGGACTGCTCTGGACGGCAGGCAAGAAGGTGGCGGTTGGGGGAAAACCTGAGTGAGCAGAACCTGCCGTCACTCAGCCAGTTCCATGCTGGCTCAGCCGGGGAGCCCCTGGCACCCGGAACCAGCCGTGGCAGTCTGCTGGAGCCCGCGAATGACTGTTCCACAGCTGCCCCACTGCTGCCTCAGCCTCCAGCGTCTCATGTGTTTGCACAGACATCTCCCGCCAGACCCACTGGGCTGGCCCCCAGGATCCCACGAGGGAAGGGGCCATGGAGGCCTTCCCACTGGGGGCTCTCACCAGGAAGCCTCCAGAGCTGGAGGCCCATCAATGAGCAGAGGGAGAAGTCGCAGACCCCTGGCGTGTGCCCCCAGTGGACTCCGTAATAGTGGAATGTTCATGTGTTATTATATTAATATGTTTGGATTGTCATGTTTTATCAATGGCGGATTACAAATAAATGGCATTGGTAACATAATGACAGCAAGAACAAAACTCACCGTAGCACCAAATGAACAGACGGTGGGATTCTCTACGTTCTCAGATGTGAAAGCCACGCTCTAGAGGGCGGGTGGCATCCCGGGGCACATGGGGAGAGGACAAAGTCCCAGGAGACAGCCAGGACGTCGGAGAGCAAGCCCTGGCTCGTCACCTTTTTTCTCCATCCTTCCGACACTGTCAACCCACAGGGGAGAGACCTGTGGGGAGCGAGACCCATGGGAGGGAGATCCACAAAGAATAGAGCCCTGGGCTCAGCCTTAGGTGCTGTGAGGTGGGAGCACCTGAGTCCTAAGTCTGTCTTCCCCGTGTCTAGCAGTGTAGACATGGCCAGCAAAGGACCTGCAGGGAAATTTACTCAGAAGATTTCACATTTATAAAATCCTTCCCCATTTACCTTTTCTCCCTCTTTCCTGAATTATCACAACAACCCCTGGCAGGTGCAATAACCACCCCATTTTAAAGGTGGGTAAGAGGTGGCGCTCAGTGCGGTTCCCTGGTTGGCTGTTGTCTCACAGCCTGGAAGGGAGGAGTCAGACTCCCATTCATTTCTTCATCCTTCCTTCCTCTGCATCGGCCCCCAAGCCTGGGACATGTACCCTGAGCAGAGCTGAGGCCGGGGGTTCCTCAGAGGGCTGGGGTTTGGCTCTGGTCTCCGGTGCATCCTCAGTAAACAGCAGCCCTGCGCTGGCCTCCGAGAGCTGCAGGTTGCTCAGAGCTGAGGTTGTGTCTGCTCTCCCTGCTGTGTCCCTGAGCTGGGGCCGGGGCTCGGCACTGAGCAGGGGCAGTGGATGAAGGAACGGATGGACTCGTCACCCAGGAGAAAGGTTCTCTGTGACTGTCTGTCCCTAACCAGCCTGTGACATCTTGATGGGGGCACTGCTTGTTTTCTGTCTGTTTTCCCACAACCCAGGGGAATGACCGACAGGACATTCAGGGTGTGGGACAATGACTGCAGAGGGAGAGAGGGAAAGCAGGACTCAGAGCTGCCCTCAAGGAGGCCCCTCGGGGACGGGGCAGAGAGGTCCTGCTAAGCTCCCACCTAGCTCTCCGGCCCTCACCTCTACCACGTCTTCTGGGGCCTCAGGGCTCCTCCGGGTCAATGCGACACCAATAATGGGTCTGGCACCGTGTTATGGGGAGCAGTGGCCTCTGGTAGCTCAGGCTTTATTTAAACTTTTGCCATGTAAATAACCGATAGTCATAAAAAGAAATTGCATTCGCTGTGAGTGGGCAGAAGATACATTTAAGTCAAAATGAGGAATATTCTGGGAGCATGCCTTCAGCCCATGAATAACAACACTATATTACTTTTTTCTTGGGCTTTTGGCTCCGCAGAGCTATTTGTCCTTGCAAACCAAGCAACAAATTATGTTATTTAATGAAAAACAACCTGGACCCTGCTTTGAGGCAAAGGCACCCGTCGTGTATCGGTGACATTATCATTAATGCACCAGAAACGCGGGTCCACCTGTAGCCCCTTGTCATGTCCATGACAAGGGGAGGACCACGGAGCCAGCACCTGGGACCTGACTGACTGTGGCTCTCGGGGCTAATTAAGGGAAACTGGCTCATTGGCTAGAGCTGCCCCAAGTGACCAAACCCCAAGCCAGTGGTAGCACCCATGCGAGGGTGCATTTACTGAGCTCTTGCTCTGTGCTGGGGGTGAAAGGGAAGGAAAGAGGAGCCGAAAGGCAGAGAGACAGACCTGTAGCCCCAAAGCCATCCTTCTTGGAAGCCTCCAGACTCATTTCAAATGCCAGTCACCTCTTCCAGGGAGCCCTCCAGGACTTCCACAGGCAGAGACAGTTCTTCCATTCCGGGTTGCCACCCTGCACTTGGTATCGTCCTCTGCAGCGGGCAAGCCCGTGGTATGTTGTAGCTCTTAGTTACACAGCGAGGTCTGACTCCCATCAAATAGATGGGAAAACTGAGACCTCGCAAAGTCCCCTGCTTTTTGGTGACAATAGCCTGCAAGTGGTAGAATATGGACAGGGACACACACCTGCTGTCTACGGGCTGGACGTCTGCCCAGGACTAGGGTTTGGTGCGTCCGTTCACAGCACCTCCACTCTTCACACCTGCATTCAGGAGGGTGTGGCCGGCCGCTAGGCTTTGCTGGGGACTGAGGGTGCCCAGGATCTGGGACCTTCAGTTTTCAAACAAGGAAAGTCCAGGATAAGCTGGGACGAGATGGTCATCCTAATTCAGATCCATGTGAGACATAAAGAATTCCAGCCAGTAGAAGCTAGTGTCCCCGCTCTGAGCACAGGTGGCACGCTGACCCCCAACCCACAGGTCCCTGGGTGGAGCAGGGAGCTGCTAAGCAGGACACAGAAGGCCTTCTGCACGCAGGAGGATCCCCAAGGGAAAGGACATAAAGTGCCCTGCCACCACCCCCAGGCGCGCAGCTCCTGGCAGCTCAAGACAGGGGGCAAGGTTGGCGCTCAAGGACGGTGATGTTTGGGGAACCGTCATGGAAACCAAGGCCCCGGGAGGAGCCTTCCTACCCCAACGCCA
This sequence comes from Equus quagga, assembly GCF_021613505.1. Classification (NCBI taxonomy): domain Eukaryota; kingdom Metazoa; phylum Chordata; class Mammalia; order Perissodactyla; family Equidae; genus Equus; species Equus quagga. The sequence goes on along the minus strand of NC_060285.1, from coordinate 2,241,147 downwards.
ACCTGCGCTGCCTTCCCACAGCTTACGCTGGATGCTGCTGGTCCATCGTATGTTTGGAGGGTGCAGATGCTGTTTCTTCCTGGTTTGGACCCTTGTGGAGCAGGACAGTGTGAATGCTTCCCACTGGACGTCGGGGGCAGTCTGCGCCTCCTCCGCTCCTCCCGTGCAAGCCTGGGCATCCTGAAGCCTGGTCACCGCTGCCCCAGACGCTGGTCTCCCATCAAAGACCCAGGGCTCTCGAGCCTCTTAACAGAGCAGCAGGTACAAGGTGGGCCCCAGATGGGGACTCTGCCCCTCGAGCTTCTCCCAGGCAGGAGGCCTTCCTGCGCCTCTAGCAGCTCAAGGTTGGGCTCTAAAAATTTACACAGTTAACCATAAATTTCCACTGCTGGTTTTTTTTTTTTTCTTAAATAAGCACTCAAATTTATGGGTGATCATGAAAATCTCCCATCAGATATGAGTCAGAGCCACAAAAATGATTAAGCAGGAATTCTAATTTTTAATGAAAGAGTTGACCCAGGCTGTGGAATAAAGAATCAGACGCCATCCTACCCGTTGGTCTCATGATGCGCTCAGCCCTTCTCATCCTCCTGAGTGGCCTCAATTCTGTGACTGCCCTTGGCAGCCAGGAGAACTCCGTGCTTCTCCACAGAGCCCACCGCACAGCCAGCTGGGGCTCCGCCAGGAACACAGCAGCGGTCCCAGGGGCCCGTTGTGTCCTACCACACAAGGGGACTCTGTCCTTTAATCAGGACCCAGATCCTCCCTAGACCACCCCTGGAGCACAGTAGGTCTTCAGTCCCTGTTGGCTGACTGTGTTAGTTAGGGTTCTGTGGAAAAGCAGAACCAATAGGTAGAGAGATTTGTTATGAGGAGTCGGCTCACGATGATGGAAGCTGGGAAGTCCCACGATCTGTCATCAGCAGGCTGGAGACCCAGGGAAGCTGGTGGCACAGTTCACCCAAGTGTGAAGTCCGAGAACCAGGCTTTCCACCGAGGACGGGCTGGGTGAATCTCAGTCTGAGGCAGGAAGAGACTGAGGGCCCAGCTCCACAGCCAGGCAGAGACAGAGTGAGTTTTCCTCCCTCCACCTTTTCGTTCTCTTTGGGCCTCGATGGACGGGAAGGAGCCACTGCACCGGGGAGGGTGTCTGCCGAACTCAGTCCATGGACTGAAATGCCAATCTCATCCAGAAACGCCCTCACAGACACACCCAGGATCACGTTTAAGCAAATCTGGGCAGCACATGAAGCAGTTGAGTTGACACATAAAGTTCATCGTCGCACAGAGCGAAGCGCCTGCACCCCAAGCCCGGGAGTACTGTGCCTCCGCACAGAACACACGAATCGGGTCCACAGAGAGGCCTCCAGCCTGCACCCCTCACCACCCTCGGCTCAGGCCTCTCCAGGCTGTGAGGTCCTCCTACCCAGGGATCTCTGCCCAGGGTTCTGCCACACCGGGCTCTGTACCAGACACAGGGCACACTGCACGAGACGGTGTGACAGTGACTTTCTCCACCCCGGTTCACACCCTGCCTCCCCACTCACTCCTCTGAGAATTCACCTGACCCCTCCATGCCCATGTTTCCTCTTCTGAAAAATGACGATGTCTACGGACGGGGCAGGATGTCCACTGGGATTCAGTGGGAACATGTGGATCAGGGCCCCAGCCTGTATTCGGTGCTGGTCACTGTGTGCGTCCCCCTGTCGCGGTTGCCTGCATAAGTAGACCACAGGATGCAAGCATGCACATTCGCTGGCTCTCCTTTCCCGTGCTGTTAGGGGTTTTCTCTGTCTGAGTAATCCAACCGCCATGCCACTCTCTGCACAGTGACTCCAAGAGAGTCTCCGTGTTCACTCCTCGCAGCCCCGAACAGGAATTCAGACGCATCCTGGGGGCTCGGGGAGTGGTCACCGACCACGTAAACGAAAAGAAGGGATCAACCCCTAGATCTAGCGACCGGTGTGAAGCTGAGCTGGATCCGCATCAGAGCCCCCGTTTCACAGGTGTTGAAGGCTGACCTCCAGAGAGATTCGGTCCCAAATGGCCAGGGACTGAGAGGGGCACAGCCAGGGCTGCCCCAGCCAAGACAACTCCAACCCACATGTGACCCTCCCCTAAATTATCTGAAGCCCTGAGCGCACTTTTAAGGATCATCAGCTTTGGGAGGATGCAGCAGCAGCAGCACGCAGTCCTTCTAACTCTGATGCCGAACGTCAGCATCCACGCCCCCGTGACCTGGAGTCCTCCCTCCTTCCAGCTTCTCCTTAGGCACATTGTACCGGACCACCTCATTGTGCCTCCCAGGATGCTCCAGCCTGCAGCCTGGTCCACCACACCTCCCCTCTTAGGAGGCTCTGTCCTAGGCCTCCATTCATCCTTCCAAGGTTGCTTTGCCCTCCCCCTGCCTGGCCCAGGGTAGCCCAGATAGCCATAAGTGGCTGGTTGCCCACAACCCATCTGTGAGGACAGATAGTCGCAGAGGCAGCGGCTGCAGGTGAGCTTCTGTCCTGGCTCTGCCGCTCATCGTCTGTGTCCTTCAGAATGCCCCTGGAGCTCCCTGAGTCCCAGGAGGGTTCTCTGTAGACGAGGCCAACAGGTCTGATCACAGAGGACCACAGGCGACCAGAGAAGGGGAGAGGCCAGAGCGTGTGCCTAGGAGAGACGTGGCAGAGGTGTAACCCGGCATGGCGGGTGAAGAAAGAATGCATGCATTGCACAGCTGCTATGGGGGGAAAACGGACAGGGCTGGCTGGCTGACTGGGTCCAGAAGGTGAGAGCAGGAGCAGTGACAGGCTGGGCCCAGCCAGCATCCTGTCAGCGGGGGTTGTACACCACATCCTACGATGCAGAATCAGGAGCCACAGCACAGACCACAAGACTGGGCCAGAGGATGTGGGGAGGAAGAAGGGCGGGAGTGCTGAGTCTGAGAGCCTCAGGGAGCCGGCGACTGGAAGTGACTGGGACGTGGTGGGCCTACGGCTCAGGGTGCCAGAGACCGCAATCTGAGGGTCCTGAGCAGAGGGAAGCTGTGGCACGAGTGGGCCAAGGAGGAGGAAGGCCTGGGGAAAGAGGCTTTGCCCTCCCTGTCTGGCCACGTGGGCTGTACAAGGACCCAGGGCCAGAGCTGCCCCAGTGACATGGCGGAATCTGACCTGGAGCCTTCCAGCGGCACACGGGAAGAGGCGAGCTGCAGCTGCTGGAAGGACCCCAGGAAGAAAAGGGACCCGGGGTCAGAGGCTGGGTGCCAGCTGTGGCCCTGGATGCTGCTAGCTCTCACCCTGACACAGTCCCCTCGCCCCCTCAGGCTTGGGAGCATCGTGACAGCCACATGGGAAGTGTGCTCCTCACATCGCATGTGGGTATCTTCACAAGTCACCACGACAACGGATCAATTTTTCCAAACCCTTCATCCCTTGTAAAAGCACCTGCTCACCGAGCGCCTGTCCAGAGCCAGGTGCTGGGGCGAGAACTCGCCTCGCACCATGAGGACTGTGCTATTCGTGTCGGCCCATTTCACAGGTGAGCAAACTCATCCTTCACAAGAAAGGAGCTCCCGCCTGGGAAGTGGAGGAGCTAGCTGGGATCCGCATTCATGGAGGCTCTCCTTCCCACGGCCACCCTTTCTCTTGCAGAGGACTGCCCACCCCATGAGAGTTAGGGGGTACCTGCGCATGCAGGTGTGCCTTCTTGTGTCCTGAAGCAGGAAAGCAGAAACGAGACGGTGAGTGGTGCACAGCACCGCTCCAGGACGGAGAGAGGCTGGACCTGGCGACTCTTCTCCGCCCGAGGCCTGAGCCCACAGCGGCCTCCACGACAGTTTGCTCAACAGTGCGTGATGAAATATACTCATCCACCACACTTATTTTTGTCTTCTCTATTTTGGGAAGCGGATTCTTAGATCAGCAATTAGCAATGTCACTTTTACTTTGGGCAAGGGGGGGGATTTGCGAAGTCTATAATTGAGAATAGTAATCAAATTCGCTGACAACTTCAATGGCAGGAAAATGGCAATTAATTGTAAATTTTTGATGAAATGTATAATATTTATCTATTTTTGAACATTCTACTGATCAGCAATAAGCTCTGGTATCTTATTTCCCTTTTTATCTGATTTCTATAGTTAGCATCTTTATTTTTTTTTTCCCATTAAAATTTTCCATGGGGAAAGAAGAAGCTACTTAAGAATAAATGTCAGGGTCAATGAAACCTTTGACATCGTATCGTCAGGGGGTTGGAACCAGGCACGTTCTGCTCTCCTGGCCTCAAGCTTTGCAGGAAGTAGGGGTGGGAAGAGGGGAGGGAAGGGGCTGAGATGGGGAGAGGATCCCTGGGCTGCTCCCAGGTGCTGCCAGTGGTGGGAGGCTGAGTGAGGTGTGTGGTGACCACATACACGTTGTCCAGGACCTTCCTGGTGTTAGCCTGGGAGCCCTGCATCCTCGACCCTCCTTCCCCCTTCTCCGGCCCTTACCTGCCTGTCCATCATTCCAGGTAGGTCCCTACACAGGTGACAAAACCACGTCTGAGGTGGCATCTGAGTCAATGCAGGTTGGCACAAGAAAGGACCACAGACAAGGCAGCTGAAACAACAGACATTTGTTTATTTCCTCACAGTCCTGGAGGCTGGAAGTCAGACCTACGTGTCAGCAGAGCTGGTTTCTCTGAGCCTCTCTCCTGGGCATATAGACACGTCTCCTCCCTGCATCCTCACATGCTCGTCCCTCCGTCTGTGTCTGTGTCCTGCTCTCCTCTTCTTGTAAGAATACCATTCAGATTGGATACAAGTCACTCTAGTGACCTCATTTTACCCTAATCCCCTCTTTACTGGCCCTGTCTCCAAATACAGTCACATCTGAAGTCCTGGAGGTTAGGAAGCCAACAGGTGAATCTGGGAGGACATCTCTCACCCACGACAGATGGCAAGGGACCAAGCAAACTCCAGCATGCTAGGTTCTCCAAGATGGCTGCGGGGATGCAGGGGGTGCACCCATGACAGAAGCTGTGGAGTGACCATTCGCGGAGGCTTCTGGGTCCCTGTTGCAAGTCAGCCCCGGAAGATGGGGGCCTTGAAGGATGGGACCCTGGGCCCCTGCTCTGCGGCTGCTCTGGGCTTGATTGCTTGGCTTTCATGAGTTTCCTTCATCACAGATGTCATCTTCTACAGGGGATAAGAAGAAAGAAGGAGAAAGCCATTGGCCAGCTCTTGCCAGGCTGGGAGAGAGAAGAGGAAGCTGGCCCAGCCATGAGGAATTCCCGCTGCATTTTACACTCAGCGGTCCCGTGTGGTCATGGTCCCAGCTTCACAGACCAGGAACCCAAGGGCGCCGCTACCAGGTGGTAGAGGCTGCGCTGACTCTGCTGGAGGGTGACCATCCCACCAGGAGGATTAAGGGAGACTGGGGCATCGTGGAGGGAGTCTGGCACCAGGAGCGTGCCCCATGCTCAAGAGGGCCCCCTGTCTTTGTGGCAGAGAGACCCCACAGGTCTCTGCATCCACGCCAGGGCCAGCCCTCAGCAGTCCAGGGTCTTCACTCATTTTTCTGCTGTTGGGCCCTTGTTTCCGGCACCAAATTGACCTCAGCAGGGGCTAAGGCTGCAGCAGCAGCAGTCTCAGCCTCTCCTGAGGTTGTGCCAGCCTCCTCTCCTGGCAGAGGAGGTGGAGGCTGTGAAAGCCACGGACAGAGCCCCTCTAGGCTGAGGGAACCCCAAGAAGCAGAGGCCCCACCCGGCTGCCTGGCCCCCGAGCTCCTGTGTGCGGCGACCGGTGGCAGCAGCTCAGGTTCTCCTGCTTAGGACCTCAGTCCCAGGACCCCAGGCACACAACTACCAAGCAGCCCACACACTCCCCCTGCCCAGGGCCTCTCCACCTTCCTGATCATCTGCCAAACTGCTGAACTCCCGTCTTCGTGGAATTCAGTCCAGGGCTGCCAGAGCATCTTTGAAAGTAAGGAACAAGCAACACAAATCAGTTGTGCAAAAGCAGAAAAAGACACGTGTATGTGCGTATGTGCATGTGTGCCCTTAGACGGTGCGGCATGATAAGCTTATCTTCAAGAACCCATGCTAAATCTTGCATTTTGCATTATAAATTAAAAATGGTTTTCAATCTAATGGCTTCAAACCGTGTCTATCTGTGTCTTTCCATCCACGTCTTCAAATCTTGTATCTTGCTCCCGAACAAGTCAGCAGCGCAAATTTCATTTGTCTACGGCCAGGCGCTCAGTCTGTCAGCTTCAGCGGCCCCGAGATTACCCCACCGCCCACATTCTTCCCACAAAGGCGTTTGACAGAGGACTTGAAACAGAACAGTAAACGAGGTTTAAGAAATTTGGAATAACAGATTTTCAGTTGAAAACAAAATCTATCTGCACTTATCAAGAAATGCTGTTACGACGAGTACTGAGAACAACTTGTTCTCGGCCCCGAATGGTGCCTTAAGGGAGTTCGGGGGATGCTCTCTTTGAGAGGAAGATTCCGACAATTCACCAAATTCCAGGCACTCCTGAGATGGACACAGAGAAGGATCAGGAAGCAGCCGCTCTGCAGACACCTGGGCCTGTGTGTGCCATTCTCCCCCCGGACGTCTCCTGGCCTCTGTGGTCCAGGCTGTGGCTTGGTTGCTGGGGAGCATCTGTGCACGCAGAAGTCTTGCCTTGGGGAGAGGACCCTCTGAGCCCAGTGCACCAGCTGGTGAGCACAGGTGAAGTAAGCCTGGGGAGGCAGCTGGTCCAGCTCCCAGACTCCCTGTGAGTCCTGTGTGGAGAGTGATGGGTGGGGTGCTCACAAGAACTGAATTCCTGCGTGCCCAAGAAGTGCAGCTGCAGGGCTGAAGGGTTAAGTGCAAGGAGGACAGGAGAGGAAGGGTCTTCTGCCTGAGTCTTCGGGGCATACAGCCCCTGAGTTCAGACATACTGAGATCCCCTCTGAACCTCTAGGGCCAGCAGCTCCAGCGGCCGACAGAAATGGACCCCCTGGCAGAGCCGTTGGCATGTTGAGTGGATGCTGGCAGCTGGGCAGGGATGCAGTGGCTGGCCCTCCTGTGCATGCAGACTCCCAGAAACAGCTCAATAAGGTGAATAAGAACACAGGTCCTATGTGAGTAGGTGGAGCGAGACCTGGGGACTTCTGGGTCCTTCTTCATAATGGAGCCCAATCCCATATCCATAGCCTGGAGAAAGACGGGAAGATGTGTCTGCCAGCAGCTGGGACACGCTTCGCTTTTAGTGAGCATCTTGTTGGCTCCCGAGTAGCTCAACTTTGCCACCCCCAAGGCTAGTCCCTTTAGGATGCAAAATTGGTGTGCCATCAACATTCGTTGCTGCTGACCAAATGCAAGATGCAGCTCCGCAGAAGAGAACCTTGACCCAGGCCTGGAAATTGGAGTCTTATCCTATAGTTAATAGGAGTCCCTGCTAAGACACTGAGTCCCTGAGACTCTCTTGGAGAAGGTGGGGATCCCTCAGAAGATCTGAAGTCCCTTTGGATATGAGCGGGCTGGGCAGCCCAACAGCCATTCATCCGCTAGCCTTGTCGCTAATCACCATGGACAGACCTCATGCTCCCGCCACAGCACAAACACGTTCTAAATCCAATTGATAAGATGTAAAACATCGCCTCCCCCACCTTCTGTGCACAGTCGGGTCAAAAATAGGTGACGTTCATTGCATTACTTGGCATAAACATGATTTTAATAATTACCATGGGCCAGAACCCATGCCTGCTCTTGAATAATGAGCATTGAATTCTATTATAGTTCAGTATTAAATATCTTCCAGTTCAGTTCCTTTAGCAGGCTGGCGAGGAGATGTCCGTGGCGCAAAGCATCTTTCCATAATGCGTACGGTCCAAGATGAAAAATCTCTGCTATTATTCTGAGATGTAGCAACGTATTATTTTGCAGCCGTAGAAAACCACATCTGAATTATATTTTGTGTTTTGTGACAAAGGGGATTTGCTTGCATTTGTTATGACATTAGGTAGTTTTCTTGTTCATTGAAGATTGTAATTATTATCTACCTGAAGATACATATTGATCTTACAACATCTTCACGTTTGAAACGGTGTATTTTTAGTTCTTATTTGCATCGTCAACATCAGGGGTATGCGCGCCTTGGTGAATTGACCCCCAGCGTCAGAGCTCTGAAGCAGGGCAGGAGCTCAGAGACCATCACGCAGTCCGTCTCCTGCAGCCCCTTCATCTTACAAACAAGACAGTGAAGCCCAGAGAGGTTAATTGACCCGCCGGAGGTTACCTGAATAATTTAAGACCCTTTGGTAACATGAATTAACTCCGCATTTCAAACAGCTACCTCCCCGAGTGTACTTAACTGGTTGGTTTGATTCACCAGCCCGCATCTCAAGGAGGCAGGAGAAGTTGACGTGCAGGTGGGAAGCCTCAGCAAGACGCTAGCTGGTAGAAAAATCCAGAGAATTGTCTCCAGAGTGTGGTTGTAGAAAGTAAAGCGTTTTCTCCTGAGAAATTATAAGGAAGGGCTACTAGTTGAGAAGTTCCTGAAGTGAAGAAAGCTCACACGCACACAAACGCACACACACACGCATGCACGCACATGCACACCTGCACAAGTGAAAGTGACGTAACTTCCTGTCTGATGCCACCTCATGAGGTCGTCACTACAGTCACACAATCTTATTTTTCAGATTACACAACAATTTCAAAATATCCCATTTGATCCCTGAAAAACCCATATTGGTAGAGAGGTGGTGGTATGATCACCATTTTTCAAGGAAAATAATTGTGATCCACGGAATTTAAAGAACTTGCTCTAAAACACATGGTGGGGGGCCCTCTGGGGACCACAGGCACCTCTTCCTGTTTCAGCTCCAGTGACCTCCCATTGCACACCATCCCCACCCAGCATGAGTTTCTGGAGTTATCCCTGACCCGAGTGTCTGCCTGCCTGGGTGGCTGATATCCCACCAGGCAGAAACACCACGTATCTCTCCCTCTATTCAGATGTTATGGTGTCTTGCATATAAATTCTATGCCTTATTGAGCAAACATATTCTTAAGAATTCTATAAAGTTATTTCATTATTATGAATGGAATTTTCTGTTTCTACTTGAAGTTGCACATTTCTGAGAAACATTTTTTGTTATTAATTACTTTCTACTCCAGCTATGTTACCACATTCCTGCATAATTTTAGTGGTGTTTCCAGCACATCTTTGGTTTTCTAGGAATGCAATCGTGTCCTAGGCAAACTGAGTGTTTGTCCTTTCTGTGTGATTTATACATTTAATGACATTCCAACCAGATTCTTCATGGGGTATTTTGGGGAACTAGACAAAGTGATTTTAATTGCACATAGAAGATAGACTCTCCAAGAATTGCTATTTTCTAAATAAAGTATAAATAGCTCCTTCAGTAAAAACAGTATCACATTTTCGTAGACAGACAGACAGATCAACGGAATGGAATAAAAGTCCAGAATTAGTCCCGTGACGGTCAGTCTTATGTGTCAACTTGGCCAGGTTAGAGTGTCCAGTTATTTTATCAAACACTAGTTTAGGTTCTGCTGTACAGACGTTGTGTACATGTGATTGGCATCTACATTCAGTTGACTCTGTGTAGAGATGACGACCCTCGATGATCTGGGCAGACCTCATCCGATCTGTTGAAGGCCTTAAGAGCAAAAACTGAGATTTCCCGGAGAAGAAGAAATTCTGCCTCAAGATTCCAGCATCAATCCTGCCCGAGTGTCTAGTCTACTGGCCTGCCCTACAGAGTTCAGACTTGCCAACCCACACAGTCCCACGAGCCAATTCCTATAAATGTGTGTGTGCGTCCTATTGGTGTGTGTCTCTGGAGGACCCTGAGTGACACAGGTTTTGATACTGAGAATGTTCTAGAGGAAGAGAATCTAGAGGATACATTTTGTGAATTAGTTCCAGGCTTTTTGGAATCGGTTCTCTAATCTGATGGGATTTAAAGCCACTCCTGTCTCTGCTCTTGGTAAAGAGTCCGTGGTGTCATGTGCAAATAGAAACATGCAAAATATTACTATTGGCTACTCCCTGTTAAGTACTTAGAAGGGACAAGGCTCTGGGTGACCAATGATTTGATACCTCAGAATATTTTTATCAAACGAATGAGTCTAATGAGATTGGCTGGTTGTTCCTAATTGTGCTCAGCAAAGTAGGGAAAGAAAAGGATGAACTCAGGGACTGGACTTCCCAGCTCAGGTACTATGTACACGACCTGAAAGATTTCACATCTGCCCTGAGAGGGACCCTCCTGTCCCGTTGCCCCATAGCTGAGATTCCTGAAAACCAGGCCCAGGGGCTCTCCCTGCCAGTGGCTGAATTACAACAAAATCTGAATCCTCTACAGCATGTCTGCTATTGAGGTGAGGACATTGATGGAGAGGGAGAGACCTGCCTGCAATACACCTCTGAGTCTCTTCCTCAGTGCCCATACCCACCACCCCTCTTGGCTTCTAGACCCAGTGTGAACCCAGACGAGGAGGCTCATGACACTCCATAGGAACCACACTTTCCCACCTTACATAGACAGAAGCTGGGGAAAATGTGTGGAAATGGAAATTAAGGGTGTGGGTTAGTAGTGGAAGGAACATAAAGTTGGATCAGGCTGAACTTACCGATTCGAGCCCAGTAAGCAGAGACTCCCTGCAACGCTGTCGTTCCCCCAGTTTGTTTGGGTGGGTGGCTGAAACGTGGACCAACAGGGCCCACACTCAATGGGTTGCAACGCCAGAATGGCCTTGGCGCACTGCAGAGGGAGGGTTCCAAGCTTGGTGAGATTGACGTCATAGAGTGGATTTAGCATGTAACAGCTGCTCGCTCACCCTGGGAGGGTCCAGTGGACACTCTTCCACCACGACAGAGAAGTAAGTTTGTGAGGGAAGCTTGGCACTGCTGAAGTGCTTTGCTGCCGTCCTTCTCTGTGGGTCGGCAATTACAATGGGAATCGCTGCCACTGAACGGGGTCCTTCAGTGCAGTGGGGATCACTGGATCCTGACATGACCCAAGTGGCAGCAGTGAATAGTCCAAAGGCAAGTGGGCAGCAGTGTCAATCAGCTATCAGCCATCAGCCATCAGCAGTCTGAGTCTCCGAGACCCGCGGCATTGACTGGTTGATTACGGAGTTCACAAAACAGAAATCGATTGGCAATCCACTCAATCTTCACTGGATTTGTATAAGTAGAAGAGTTGTAGGTCAAGTGAACAAGTCTAATTTGAATCACCAACGCAGAGCCAGCGCCCCACAATTGATTTCCTGACTTGTGCCAGTTTACAGACCCCAAGTGTCCTGAATGAAGGGGAGGCCAGGCACCCCTTAGGAAGGACCCCGCCACACTGCCACAAATTTATACTGTTAATTCATACTGTTAATCTTTTTCCCAGCCTTTCCCAACAGGACTCAGGATCTTTACCAGGGTGCCAGCGCGTGGAGGAAAGGAAATCATCTGACTTCTCAGGAATTAGTGGACACTGGCTCTGAACTGACACTGATTCCAAAAGATCCGAAGCATCAGTGTGGCCCTCACTCAGAGTAGAGGCTCACAGAGGTCAGGTGATCAATGGAGTTTTAGCTCAGGTCCATCTCACAGTGGGTCCAGGGGGTCCCCAAACCCATCGTGTGGTCATTTCCCTGGTTCTAGCTTCCATATTTGGAACAGACATACTTATAACTGGCAGAATCCTTACATTGGCTCCTTGACCTGTGGAGTGAGGGCTACTATGGTGGGAAAGGCCAAGTGGAAGCCACTGGAACTGGCCTTGCCTGGAAAATAGTGAACCAAAAGCAATACCACATTCCTGGAGATACTGCGGGGATTCGTGCCAGCCTCAAGGACTTGAAGGGCGTGACATGGTGATTCCAACCACATCCCCATCAGTTGCCCGCCCTGTGCGGAAGACACATGGATCTTGAAGAATGACAATAGATTACCTTAAACTTAACCAGGTGGTGACTCCAATTGCAGCTGCTGTTCCAGACGTGGTTTCATTGCTTGAGCAAATTAACACACACTCAGGGACCCGGTATGCGGCTATTGATCTGGCAAACGCCTTTTTCTCAATACCTGTTAGTAAAGACCACCAGAAGCAGTTTGTTTTCAGTCAGTAAGGCCAGCCATACAACTTCACTGTCTAGCTCAGGGGTGTGTCAGCCCTCCAGCCATATGTCACCATTAGTCTGCAGGCAACTTGATTGCCCTTCCGGCCACAACACCTCACACGTCCATTACATTGGTGACATTCTATTGATAGGACCTAGTGAGCAAGCAGCAGCAACTGCTCTAAACTTGCACGTCAGAGGCCAGGAAACGAATGCAACAAGCATTCAGGGGCTTTCGGCCCCAGGGAAACTTCTAAGGGTCTGGGAGTGTTAGGCACGTCAAGATACCCCTACAGAGAAGGATAAGCTGTTGCATCCGGCCCCTCCTATGACCAAAACAGAGTCGCAAGGCCTAGTGGGCCGTTTGGATTTTGGAGGCAACATGCCCCTCATCTGGGCGTGTTACTCCAGCCTGTTTACTGAGTGACCCAAAAAGCTGGTAGTTTTGAGTAGTGCCCAGAACAAGAGAAGGCTCTGCAACAGGCCCGGGCTGCTGTGCAAGCTGCTCTGACACTTGGGCTGTAGGATCTGGCAAATCCAATGGTGCTGAAGTGGCAGACGCAGATGGAGATGCTGTTTTGGGGGTTTAGGTGGGCTACATAGGGGAATGGTGGCACAGGCCCCCAGGAGCAAAGGGGCATGTCTAGAGCAAAGACATGGCATCTTTTTGCATAACTACCCTCTTGTTGAGAAGCGAAAGTTTTGTTATTTTTTGGCTTGTTATTGGGCCTTCACAGAGACTGAATGTTTAGGTGTGGGCCACCAAGTTACCGTGCGACCCAAGCTGCCCATGATGAACCGGGTGCTGTTGACCCATCAAGCCATAAAGTTGGGCGTGCACACCACCACCACATCACCAAATGGAAGTGGGATCTACATGATCAGGCCTGAGCAGACCCTGAACGCACAAGTAGGCTACATGAAGAAGTGGTCCAAATGCCGTGATCTGAACTCCTGCCACACTGCCTTCTCTCTCCTAGCCTGCACCTGTGGCCTCCAGAGAGTTCTCTAGGATCAGTTGACAGAGGAAGAGAAGACTGGAGCCTGGTTTACAGATGGTTCTGTTTGAAATGTGGGCACTGCCTGAAAGTGGACAGCAGCAGCACAATAGGCCCTCCCTGGGACATCCCTGAAGGACAGTGGTGGAGGGAAATCCTTCCAGTTGGCAGAACTTTTAGCAGTGCACTTAGTTGATCATCTTTGCTTGGAAAAGGAACTAGCCAGAGGTGTGAGTGTATGCCAATTCACGGGCAATGGCCAACAGTGTGGCTTGGGGAGTCAGTGACTTGGAAGGGACATGACTGGAGAATTGGTGACCAGGGGTCTAGGTATTTGGTATGTGGATAGACCTCCCTGAATGGGCAAAGACCATGGTGATGTTTGTTTCCCATGTGAACGCTCATCAAACAGTGACCCTGGCAGAGGATTTTAATAATCAAGTGGGTGGGATGACCCGTTGTGTGGATACCAGTCAGCCTCTTTCCCCAGACATCCCTGTCATCGCCCAATGGGCTCATGAACAAAGTGGCCATGGTGGAAAGGGTGGAGGTTATGCACGAGCTCATCAACCTGGACTTGCGCTCACCAAGGCTGAACTGGCTGGAGCCACAGCTGAGTGCCCATCCTGCCAGCAGCAGAGACCACCACTGAGGCCCTCAGGGGCGCGATCAGCCAGATACTGGTGGGCAGGTTGACTACGTTGGACTGGACCACTTCCATCATGGAAGAGGCAGCATTTTGTCCTTACTGAAAGAGACACTTATTCTAGATAGGGACTTACTTTCCCCGCATGAGTGCTTCTGTCAAGGGTGTCATCAGTGGACTTGCAGAGTGGCTTACCCCTCATCATGGCATTTTACACAGCATCGCTTCTGACTGAGGCACTCTCTTCACAGCAAATGAAGTTCAGTAATGGATCCATGCTCACAGAACCCACTGGTAGTACCATGTTCCACCGTCCTGAAGCAGCTGGCTTGAGGGGACAGTGGAATGGCCTTTGGAGACAGTTACAGCACCATCCAGGTGGCTTTACCTCGCAGGATTGGGCAGGTTCTCCAGGAAGCTGTATGTGCTCTGAATCAGCATCCGATATATGGTGCTGTTTCTCTCATGTTCAGGACTCACAGGTCCAAGAATCAAGGAGTGGAAATGCGAGTGGTACCACATATTATTACTTCCAGTGACTCACAGGCAAATTTCTTTCTTCCTATCCTTATGACCTTATGCTCTACCGATCCAGAGGTCTTAGTTCCCAAAAGAAAAATGCTTCCACCAGGGGACACAATGATTCCGCTGACCTGGAAGTTAACACCGCCACCTGGCCACTTTGGGCTCCTCATGCCTGAGTCAATAAACAATGAAAGCAGTAATTATACTAGCTGAGGTAATCGATCCTGGTTGCCAGGGAGAAATTGGATGGCTACTCCACAATGGAGGTAAGGAAGAGTATGTCTGGAAGACAGGAGGTCCCTTAGGGTGCCTGAGTCCTACCCTCCCCTGTGATTAAGGTCCATGGAAAACTACAAGCCAATCAGCAGGAGTTCTGAGGCAGTTAGCAGTGAGAGGCAAGTGGGGGTGGCAGCGGGCGAGAGATTGGAGAGTGCAGATGTCCTGGGTAAGGGGAGTTAGGGGACTTCATGTGGCGTGATGAAAGAGAAACATGCAGTGTGCTTGGCCTCTGTCCCCTTGAACTGGAGCAAAGACCCTGGAAGCTGTTTGAGCCTAAAAATGTGTAACAGGGAGAGGTGGGTCTTCCAGCCAGTGGCAGCAGAGACACAAAAATCTTGGTTAAGCTTGAGGTATGGGATCTGTGCTACATGCCAGCATTGTTCTGAGGGCCCGTGAGTATCTACATCCTCCTAAGAACCCCACAAGGTGGGTGCCACCATTCTCCTCCTTTGACCAACGAGGAACACGAGACACAGAGAGATTAGAAATTTGTCTTGTAGATGGGAACAGGCAGGGCCAGGAGGGAACCAGATGGTCTGGCATTAACCATGGCTCAATATTGCACCCATTGTGCACAGAGCACACCAACACCCCATTACAGCCCCTGCATCCACGAAGCGTCTCCCCTCGCCCTGTGACCCACAGTAACTCTAGGTGAACCTGGAAGGGTCTAGAAGCTATGAGACGGAGACAGAAAGCCGAGCTGGGAGGAAAGAAGATGAGAGCATCTCTCCCAGCTGTAGGTGGCTCAGCAGCCCCCGTGGGAGACGCACCAGGAAGGAGTGTCACTTAGGACAAGGGCTTGAAGTGAAGCTCTCGGACTGGACGAGTTGTTGAAGATCTGAAAGTGACCAGAAGGACAAGATCTGCCCAACGTCTCACCCAGGACAGAGAAGGACGAGCTGGCTGAGCTCGTTCGTCAGAGCAGCGATCAGAACAAATGGACGCGCTTCCTGCTTGCGTCCACTGAGGCCCGGTTCTCCGCTCGTGGAATAAACTCTGCTTGTCCATGATTGATCTTCCTTCTAAATACACTTCTGGATTTGATTTCATCTTTACATTTCATTGAAGATTTTTGAGTCTAGATTTAGAAATGAAATTAACATATAAGTTTTTTCCTTTACTATTACCCAGTTTGGGCATTAAGTTTTCCATCTTTCTGTGTGACCTGGAATAGTTTAAATATCATCGGGAGTAAAAAATAACTAGAATACAGTTTGGAAATCATTAGCACGAGGAGTCATTTTTATTAGGCGGTACGTAAAATAGCCCCTAGCTCCAGAATTCTATGTTAATATGACCAGAATCTTCCAGATAAAAAGACATAACTCTGGATACAAAATTAATGTCACAAGTTGCCTTATAGAATTATTGGGAGAGAGGATTGGGTAGATATGAGGATATGAAATTTTCACTTCTCATTTTATATACATATTTATTCCCTTTACTTTTATTTTACTAAAATTGCTTCAAGTACAAGACAAGGATATAGAGGAAAATAATAAACATTCTTGTGCCCTCAACCAAGATTTGGCAAATCAAAATACGGCATTTAAAAAAATCTCTTATCTTATAACAACATTTTGCTGCATGATGGTAAGATATCAAGAGTGTGGTGACACACCCACGTAATGGAAACTCACATCAATAAGCAGGATAGGGGCCGGCCCCATGGCCTAGTGGTTAAGTTAGCGCGCTCTGCTTCGGCGGCCCAGGTGCCGCAGGTTCGGATCCTGGGCATGGACATGGCACTGCTCATCAGGCCACGCTGAGGCAGCGTCCCACATGCCACAACTAGAAGGAACCACAACTAAAAAAAAAATACACAACCATGTGCTGGGGGGGATTTGAGGAGACAAAAAATAAAAAGAAGCAGGACATGCTCATCCCGGTGCTCCTTTCATATCACTACCCCACTCCCATCAAAGGGTCCCCACATTCCTGCTTTTAACAGCTTAGACTTCACCCATTTCATATTTTTTGTAAATGAATCTAACATGTGCATCTTTTGTTTCCAGCTTCTTTTGTTCCATGTGATGTTTGTGACATTCTGCTCTGTCGTTGCATGAAGTTACATCCCATCCATTCTCATTGTTGTATGGCACTCCACTGTGTCACTCTGTCAACATTGTATGTACCCGGTCTATTGATGGGCAGGTGGGTAGCCACCAGCTGGGAGCTACCCGGAGAAGTGCTTCTCTGAACATTCCAGCCTGTGGCTCTTGGTGAACACAGGCCCACGTTTCTATTGAGTCTGTGCTGGGAATGAAGCAGCTTCATTGCAGAATGCACTTGGCTGGGCTCTACCAGATACAGACAAATGGCTTCCCAAAGGGCCTGTGACCCACACCTCCACAGCAGCAATTAAAAGATGGGGTTACCCCACATTCTCACCAGTTTGGTACTTTCTTGGGTTTTTCTCCATTCTGGTGGTATATGGTGGTAGCTCACTGAGGCAGCACATGTGCACAGGCCATTGGGAAGCCCTCTTTTGGGAAGTGTTTAGTCAAACATTTTGCCCCATTTTCTATTGGGCTATCTCTCCTCCCTTATTAATTTGGAGTTCTTCCATATTTTGGCTGAGTCCTGTGTTGAACACCTGTGTTGTGAATGTCTCCTCCCACTCTGTCAGCTGCCTTCTTATCCCTTAATGGTGTCTTCTGATAAACAAAGGTTCTTAATTTTAATATAACATAATTTATCCATTTTCGCGGTTTAGGTCTTGTTTAAGAAATCTGCCTTCACAAAGATACGCTCCTATGCTTTCTTCTCAAAGCTCTCTTGTTTTACATTTAGACCTGTAATCCATCTGAAATTGATTTTTATGTAAGGCGAAAAGTAGGGATCAAGATGATTTTTTTTCCATACAGATATCCAATTGATCTCACCCCGTTTATTGGAAAGTGTGTATCTTTTCCTTTCTGTACTGCAATATCGGTGATGTTTCAAATCATTTTTCTTAAATGAAACTCCAGCTTATTACCAGTTTTTCCATTAACATCCTCTCTCTGTTCTAGGATCTAACCCCGGATCTCACCTTGTATTTAGTTGTCATGCCTCCCAGACCCCTCTGGTCTGGCAGTGTCTCAGTCTTTCCTTGTTTGTCATGACCTTGAAAGTTTTGGAGTGTGCAGGCCACGCATCCGGAGCCTGAGTTTTTCTATTGTTTCTTTCTTGATCAGACTGGGGTTATGGGTTTCTGGAAATGACAGCACAGAGGGAGACGCCCTCCTCATCACATGGTATCACGGGTATGTGATATCCACATGACATGTCATTGGTGATGTTGACCTTCACCACTTGGTTTACGTGGTATCCACCAGGTTTTCCCACTTTAAAGTTACTGCTTTTTCTTTTCCAGCCTGTTCTCTGGAGACAAGTCCCTGAGTTGAGCCCACTGCTGGGGATGAATCTCCCCCTCCTGGAGGAAGGAGTGTCTACAAACAGTGTTTGCAATTCATCTACAACAAAAATGTGCCTCTTCTCTCCCCTTTGCTCATTTATTCTAGTCATTCATTTATATCCATACGGACTCTTGCATATTTATTTTCCACATTGTCAAATAATTTTGAAATTCAGTATTAGAGGCAGAATTGATGTCACTTCTGCTGAGTTGGAGTAAAAGGGGCCAGATTTAGGTTCCCATCTGAAACAACAACAAAGCCAGACTAAATATTTGGAAAGTAAAACCACTTTTTAAGACACTGGACATCAGGCAATGGAGGACAGGGATCCCAGAGAGATGGAAAACCAGTGAGGAGACCCTATGGCCACTCCAGCTGACTGCTGGTGAGTTTCCTGCCGTACCCCAGAGGGGAACCTACACGGAGCCTGGCAGACCCCTGACTCGAGTAGACGGAGCTGAGACGCCAAGGCAGCTGAAGGTTGTAGAGCAGAATATTGAGGAGAGCAACACAGAGAGGGCAGAGTAGTGACCCATGCCTGCAAGTGAGGCCACTACCCACTGTCAGGAGAGAACAACCCAGAAAGAGCAGAGAGAACAACACCCAAAATGCACACGGGGCCCAGGGCATTGGCCACTCTCACCAGTCAGCTGAAAAACCTCATAACTTATGGGCCATTGGGTAGATTACTCAGAAAGTCATGCCTCAGTAATAGGGGAAAATCACCCCTAACTCGATGTAGCTCTGGTCCTGCCTGAGAAATGTGGAAAACAGTTCTTGGAAGGGGGAGACTGTTTCTAAGTAACGTCGCTGCACGTCAGAACAACGCTTGAGAACCATGTACAGATATAAAAATACTCGACACTCAACAACACGAAATTAATAATGTCTGGCACGTAATCAAAAATTGCCAGGCATACAAAGAAGCAGGAAATTTCAGCCCCAAATGAAGGGGGAAATCAATCAACTGACGTCCATAACTGACACTGATGTAAGGATTAGTGGAACAGGACTTGAAAATAGTTATTGTCACTGCATATTACAGTTCTAAATACTGAAGAATGGCATGTTAAGTAGAGGCGTGGAAGGTATTATAAAGACTCAAATCAAACATGTAGAGATGAAAACTACAATGTGTGAGATGAAAAATAGACTAAATGAGATTAATGGCAGATTAGACATCGTAGGAACAAAATATTAGGGAACCTGGAAATATAGCAATAGAAACTCTCTGAATTGAAATGTGTAGAGAAAAAGAGGAAAAATTAACAGGGTGTCAGTGGGCTGTAGAAAGACTCTCAGTGGCCTAATATATGTGTAATTGGGGTTTCCCAGAAAGACAGGGGAGACAGAAAAATATATTCAAAGAAATAATAGTTGAAGGTTTTGCAAATTTCATGGAAACTATAAACTCACAGATCTGAGAAGCTCACTGAACCCCAGTTTCAAGAAATAGAAAGAAAACTACAAGATGCATCCTCATAACATTGCTCAAAATTACTGATCAAGAGAAAAATCTTAAAAGCAGCGAGAGGAAAGTCATGTTATACACAGAAGGACAAAGATAAATATGACAGCAGATTTATCATCAGAAACTATCCGAGCAAGAAGTCAGTAGAACAACATCTTTAAAGTACCTTAACAAAGCATCAACCTTGATTTCTGCATCAAGTGAAGAGAACCTTCAAAAAGGAAGACAAAATACAAATTCTTTCAGACATACAAAAGCTGAAAGAATTCATCACCACCATGGAATTCATTTATTAAAAATCTCCTTGACTAATAAGTGAGTTTAGCAGGGTTGCAGAATACAAATGCATATGCAAAATCAATCGCATTTCTGCGTACTAGCAGTGACCAATAGGAAGTTGAAATGATAAAATACCATTTACAATAGCATCAAAAAAATATAAAATACTTAGGGATAACAATATATATGAAATACTGTACTCTGTGGGCTGGAAAAGGCTTGCCCCACCACATACCTTGGACACCCCAAAACCCCACTCCCCAGCTGGCCCGGGGGTGTCAGACCGGGAGAGCATGCCGGCCTCTCAGGCCCTGGGGAGACGCAAACATCTGCCGGGTGTGGGAGAACGCTCATGTAATGTGTCTCCAGTTGAACTTACACTGGCTTTTGTCCCATTATGTCTGATCGCCTTGAAACCCAGACATGCTGAGCCCTCGGAGGGCAGGAGGGGGTGCAGCATGGAGCAGGCGTGGGACCTCACCTGCCTGGGGGTGGCGGCGAGTCGGCTTCACACGCACATGGCAGCCCAGCTGAGGTTTAGTCCCGCTCTGCACATGCAGGTCACAGGCCTTTGCTGGGTCAAATACAGCTGCCCCGAGGCCCTGCCCATTGTCAAGCCCTGCCTCCCCCACAGGGGCTTTCGGCTGGAAGCAGCGGTAGCAAAGGACTTGAGAAGGAACAGAGTTACTCTGAATATAACAAACCGTGGCAGCCATTTCTGGCCTCAGCAAAATGAGCGAGGGGCGGAGACGGGGCCCGGTGTCCGGCCCATCCAGCAGGGTCACTGTGCAGCCTTTGTCCCGGGCGGACGGGGCTGCCGAACCAACTCCTGACCACCAACCACAGGCCGACCCCGCTCACTCCAATCCTGGGAGCTCTCAAAATGTTTTTCTGAACGAGGTTTGCAAAAGATTGTTTTAAAAGCCTTTGATTCAGATGCTGTTCTCGCAGGGCACCCTCCAACGCCCCAATGAGGAATTAAGGTTTCTATCCTTAATCATAAAGGAAATGGGTTGTACTTGGAAGAATTCCCTAGAATTCATTCACACAACAAAAAATTAATGAGCGTTAGTAAATCCCTTTCTAATGTAAGAAAAGTAAAAGATGCAAACAGTGATTTGATGAAGGATTTGCTCTCAATGCTATTTTCCACCATAACAAAGGGGACACTCCTTATTATTCAGAGAGCAGTTGGACCAGAAGAGAAGGTTCTATAAACAGCCATTAGCATCTTAATTACACGATCATTCAAAAGACAGCTCCCCTGAAAAAAACTTCAGACCATAAATCTCTCGGACTCAAAGTCCAAAAAGTGAAACAGACTCTGGAGAAGATGTCCAGGCCCGGGCGGGAGGGATGGGCCGTCTGGGGGCAGCCCAGTGGTTTGTCTCCCCTGCCAGCCGGCGGCCTGGTGGGGGCCTGGCTCTGGGCGTGGTCCCCCATCGCGGCGGGAGGCCTGGGGCTGCGCCAAGGCCGGCTGCCTGGGCTCCTCACGGCTGGTCCAGCAGCTGAGTCTCAGAGCAATGACTTGTCATGGCTGGAATCTCTTAGTGGGAGTGAACGACCTCGTTCAAACCCACTGCTTCCTAAAGGGAAAAGTGCTCAGCTGAAAAAAACCAGTGCCCCCTTAGGGGTGAGTCTGGGCCTAGAGATCAAGAGATGACCAGCGTCACCTCCGGTCCCTCCATCTCCCTCTGTGGGCTCTGGGTGGCACGGTCTTTGGGCAGGACCCCTCCACGAGGAGCCTCTAGACATCTCAGGCATGGGTCCCACTGGTTTGCAGGCAGCGGGGAGCAAACAGTAATTTCTTCTCGTCCAGTAATTTCTCCAACAGCCCTGGAACGGGCTCGAACTGGAACCTGTCGCTGGCTCTGGGTGGAAGTCCTGCCAACTCTGGGGTCAGGGGATGGACCGGTCCCCCCAAAACACACACGGGCAGAGAAAAGGGGAGCCATTCCCTGTGGGAAGATCCATTCAGGGTGCTGCTGCCAGGAGTAGGGGATGGGGGCTGCCGGCAAGGGCACAGGCGTCCGCCACAGAGGGACAGAGACTTCAGAGGCACCCAGAGCTGGAGCTCTGGGGCTTCCTTCAAGGGAAATCCCAGGAAAGCTCGATGCTCAAAGCAAAAGAAGGCTGCCCTGTTGCCGCAGAGATGGGGGCCCTTGGCCGTCAGAGCTGTGCCTCCTTCCCCTCCATGGAGCCCAAGGAGCTTCCGTGACCCCACAGAGCTGCAAAAAACAGGACGAAACCCAGTAAGATTGACCCCCCCTAATGGTCACAGAAGAAACTACGACAGAAGGGAGGTCACGGCAGTCAGAGTCCAGACAAAAGCGCCCAGACGTAGGTCCGGGGACCCTCACTCGAAGCCAGCTCTAGAGTGACCGGCCGGAGCAGCCCCTGACCCAACCTGGGCCTGCAGCTGGGGGTCTGGAAGTTGATGACGGGATCTGGGGTCTCATGTCACGTTATCAAAGAAAAAAACCCACCAACCTGTTCTCGCTTTCTCTGAGTTCAGCTTCTTTTGATTCCGCAAATAAGAGAACCATACGGTATTTGTCTTTCTCTGTCTGACTTATGTCACTTAGCATAACGCCCTCCAGGTCCATCCATGTTGTAGCAAATGGCAGGATTTCCTTCTTTTTAGGGCTGAATAATATTCCACTGTATGTTTACTCCACATGTTTGTCCATTCATCCATCGGTGGACGCTTAGCTTATTTCCACATCTCGGCTGTTGTGAATAATGCTGCAGTGAACATGGGGTGCACATATCCGCTGGAGACAGTGACCTCGCTTCCTTCAGGTGGAGACACAGAGGTGGGATTTCCTGATCATACGATGGTTCTCATTTTAATCTTTTGAGGATCGTTCCTATTGACTAGCCTTATGGTGGTGATCATTTTGCAATATACACATGTATAAAATCTCTACATGGTACACTTTCAGCTTACACTATGTTGTACGTCAGTTACGTCTCACAAAGCAGGAAAAAGCCAAGAAGGAAATATAATTTCATCTGCAATGAGGGCTGCCCAGCCTCTCAGTTGTCAACCAGCTGTGATTTTCCTGTGACTCCCCTAACTCGGGGGGCCCCCACAGGTTGTCTTCCACGCATCACAGCTGCTTTGTAGTGGAGACAGGTGGGCAGACGGATAAAAACATAACTCTAAAATACTTAATAGGGGCCAAACCCGTGGCTGAGTGGTTAAGTTTGCCCACTCTGCTTCGGTGGCCCAGTGGTTCACCCGTTTGGATCCTGGGCGCAGGCCTGGCACCACTCATCAGGCCATGTTGAGGTGGTGTCCCACACGCCACAACCAAAAGGACCGACAACTATGATATAAACTATGTACTGGCGGGCTTTGGGGAGAAGAAGAAGGAAAAAAAGAAGATTGGCAGCAGATGTTAGCTCAGGGCCAATCTTTAAAATAAATAAATAAGTAATAAATAAAATAAAATACCTAATAAAAGTGCTGAAGAAGGAGCACCTGCACTGACGAGAAGGTACCGGAGGGACTCAGGAGCAGCTGAGCGAGCTCCGATGGCCAAAGCTGGACCAATTGGAACAACAAAATAAACCACATAGCATTAAATCATAGTCTTGTGTAAGTAAATATCCATGAATCCATACTAATATAAATAAATGATTGCATAAATAAATAGGGAGAAGAGATAAATCCCTCGGGCAGAAACCTACCCAAAATTTGTAGACACTCTGTCCTCGAGGAGATGGAACGTCACTCCCACCCCTTAAATGTGGGCTGTGCTTCGTGATTTCCTTCCAAAAAGGACGGTGTGGACAGCAAAAAGGAGTAAGTTGACAGTGGAGAAGCCTGACAGACACCTCAGCCGGGTGACCAGGGTTAACGCCACAGGGATCGGTCATGTGACAGCACCTGCCCTGCTGGGACGGGACGAGCAGGGAGCTCCCTCTGTGGTCTTCCTCGCCAATCCCATGACTTCCATCTAATCAAGAGGAAAACATCAGACAAATCCCCATAAACAGGGCATCCTGCACAACACCTGCCCAGCGCTCCTCGAGACTGTCAAGCTCAGAGGAAGCAAAGAAAACCTGGGAAACTGTCCCAGCCCACGGGAGCTAAGGAGACGTGATGACTGAGTGTAACGCGGGGTCCTGGGACCAAAAAACAAACAACAACAAAAAAGACCTTAGGTGAAAACTAAGGAGATCTGAAGAAAATAGGGATCTTAGTTTAAAATAAAGGTAACAAATGCACATACTAACTTAACATGTTAATAATGGGGAAACAAGTCTAGGGTAAATGGACTCTCTATGCCAGCTTCACAATTTTTCTCTAAATTTAAAACTGTTCTAAAAGAAAAAGTTGATTTAAAAAAATTACTTAATAAGTGCAATTTTTGGAAGAAAATCCTTGCAGCACTGACCATTCATCAGAGGCAGGGCCTGCTGGCCCGGCATCTTTCCAGCACCATCTTCACACCTTGGCCCCCGGGTGGAGGCCAGTGCTCCCCGAGTTGACACATCCTCAGCTTTGCAGAGCCACCGGGCGCAAACAGGTCCATCCCCTTCAGTGTGAGGCCACTTCTGGAAAGTGCTGGATGGAGCAAAGGGAACAGGGGCTCCGCCATGGGGAGGTGCTCATTGTACTGTCAACATCTCTGCACATTTGGAAATGCTCAAAATGAAAACAGAAAAAAAACAGATGAATGGCCGAGAAGTGTTGACCACCCACCGGAGTGTGGAAGATGACCAACCGCTGAGGCTGGGACATGTGAGGCTGTGTGGGCCCCACCCAGGAACCGAGATGCAGGAGCACGTGAGTTGGTGGTTGGGTGGGTCCAGGGGTGAAGCCTTCCCAGGTGGAAAGGTGACGCAGGAAGGTCTTGGCCAGAGAGGGGAGGATGTTAGGCACAGCAGGTAGACTGTCAGGCCCCTCATCCTCGGACCCAGGGCTGGACACAGGCCCTCTGAGCCTCCGGGCTCCTGGGTTTAACAGGCCTGGTCTCTCAGGGCCTGAGAAGCTGCAATGCTTACCCATCACAGCAAAACAAGCAACCGCCCCATCTCAGGGCTGGACGGCAGCGAGCGCACGTTCTCACAGCTCTAGAGCTGCAAGGCATAAAGTCCTGCCTTGTTTCCTAAAGAGGAGACTGGCCACAAAGTGTCTGGCTTCGAGCTCTTTGGAAAGCTAAGAAACAACACGCTCTCCACTGTGCTCTTACAGCCTCCCGGGAACCTATCTTACAAAGGCCTGTGAAACGCAGTTCCGGGCTGGGCTGGGCTGGGCTCAGCACCAACAGCCATCAACCTATCGATTCCCCTCCACTCGTCTATTTACTTATTTAATCATTCATTCTTTATTTTTTTTACTGGGGTATTTTCTATAAAATCTTAGGTATCATGTTAATTTACCTGATCAATTCAACAGATGCCTCAAAAATAATGAGATATCTTAAACCCCGAATACCATATCATACCTAATCAAATTAACAATAATTCTTGACTATTATCTAATGTCCAGTCTAGAGGAAGTCTCCCCAGTTGTTCTGACACCTGGCTTAGGAAAACCTCTGGGGCGAAGGCCCACTCCCAAGACCCGCTCCTCCAGGTTTCATCCCCCTCCCTCATCCTTGACTCCCAGGCCTTCCACCTGAGGCCTTCCTTCAGGAACCAACCTACCCAACATGCCCATTGGCACCCCTTCTAACTGTGGGTTGCGGGCACCCTACCAAAGGCCTTTGGGATCTGCCCAAGAATGAAGGGAAGAGGCTCTTCAATTTCAAATCCGGCTTCTCCTTCTCATGCACACTAAGCTCAAATCTTGCCAAATGATTTGCTTTAACCTGAACATCCGTCTGCCTCTGGGCCTTTGCATGGCAGCTTCTTCTGCCTTCAGTGCCCTCTTAGCACCTTATCTGCTCGATAAATACTTTCTCATCCTTTCCAGAAGCAGCCAGTGTCTCCTGCTCTGGAACCCTTCCCCAAGGTGATGTGACAACACCTCTATAGACTTACGTGTTCCCTTTTGGAGCACATGTCATATCCATTGTGACCATCCCCAGCACTGTGAAGACCCCTGGGGCCAGTGGTTGTGCCAGCCATGTCTTCTCTCACCAGGGCCCAGCACAGGGGATGGCACTTCATACTGCCCCATTGTTTGAGTTTTGAGTAACTGAAAGGATGACTATTTTACCACATATTTTACAGGGTGAAACATTTTTATTTATAAAAAATACAAAAGGGAGGACCTTTTTTTTGAGGAAGATTAGCCCTGAGCCAACATCTGCTGCCAATCTTCCTCTTTTTGCTGAGGAAGACTGGCCCTGAGCCAACATCCATGCCCATCTTCCTCTACTTTATATGTAGGATGCCTGCCACAGCATGGCTTGACAGGTAGTGTGTAGGTCCACACCCTGGATCCGAATCAGCGAACCCCGGGCTGCCGAAGCTGGATGTGCAAACTTAACCGCTGCACCACTGGGCCGGCTCCCAAAGGGGAGGACTTTTGCTTCCAAAAACGATGGAACAACAATGACTGAATATATCTTCCCACTGGAATCAATCAAAAACTGGATGAAGTATATGAAATGATGGTTTGCAAGATACTGGATATCAGGCAACAAAGGACGGAGACCCCAGAGAGATGGAAAACAAGCTAGGGGAGCCATAGGGTTGCCCCAATGTGCTGCCTAGAAAGAGTCCCCGGGCTGCTGTGCAGGCAGGAGGAACCCAAGGGGACTCTCTGAGTTGAGGCAATGGGGCCAGAGTCAGGAAGACCAAGATGTGTAGAGATCACCCACAGAGCGCTAAAGAGGAGGCGTCTGCCCAGAGAGAGGACTCCAGGTTCTAGAGACGGTCCCTGGAGCACTCACTGACTGCAATCAGGGTCTGCCTGTGGAAAACAATCCCAGCCACAGAAAGAACCACCAAGATCAGAGGCAACTGTCCCCTTTGCTCACACAGGGCCAGGAAGAGTGCTTGTTCCCATCGTCTAGAAGATAGAACTGAGAAATGGGGAGATTACTCTGAATTTGGGACTTGCTCTACTAGAGGGGAACAATTAGCCGTGACTGCCTCCTGCTCTGGTTCCACTTCAAAGGATTCTCAGAAATCAAGACCCAAAGGATCAAACTGCTGCCAAGTGAATTAACCACAACCTGGAACAAAGCTCAAGAATGTTTACGGAAATACGGAGCTATCCAGCACCCGAGAAGGAGAACTCACAATGTCGATTGTCCAGTCAAAAACCACCAGGACCGCTATAAAGAAAAACTCAGATAATGAGGAGATACATCAACCAATTGAAACCAACCCGGAGCTGACACAGATGTTAGAATCAGCAGACAAAGACATTTTCAAAGTTGTTAAAACAGCATTCCACATGTCCAGGAAGCTAAGTGGAGACAATGAAAGATATTTTTTAAAAGGACCAAATTGAAATTCTAGAGATAAAAACTATAAGGTCTGAGACAAAAATACACTGATGGGATTAATGGCAGATCAGAAATTGTGGAAGAAAAGACTAATGAATCTGAAGACATGGCAATAGAAAGCATTTAAAAGAAAACAGAGGAAAAACAATTTTAAAAATAGATAGAGCATTCTTAAACTGTGGCATAACTTTAAGCAGTGTGTAATGGGAATCCTCAAGGTGTATGAATCAGAAAAACACTTGAGGAGGAAATAATGGCTAAAATATTTCCAAATTTGATGAAAACTGTGAACCCATAGATCCAAGAAGCTCAGAGAACTTCAAGCACAAGGAAATGTCACCAAGACATATAATAATCAATTTGCTGAAATCACTGATAAAGAGGAAATCTTAAAAGCAGCCACAGAAAAAGGATGTGTTACACACAGAGGAACTTATATAAGAAAGACAACAGGTTTCTTGTTGAAAACAATGCAGGAGAGAAGATATGACACAACATCCTTAAAGCACTTAAAGAAAGAAACAAGCAAACAAGAAAACCTGTCAACATAGAACTTTATAACTAAAAATATATTTTTCAAAAATGGAGATGAAATAAATACTTTTAAAGACATTTAAAAGATGAAAGAATCCATTATCAACAGACCTGCTCTGCAAGAAATGTTAAAAGTAGTCCTTCAAGTAGAAGGAAATAATACCAAAGGGAACAATGGGTCTGTGAGTCAGGACATCAAAAATAGGAAGTCCATGGGTTACTTATGCTATAAATGAAGTGGTATAACAACGTACCTTCAAAAGGGTATAATGAAGCTAACCTGTGAGTGGGAAACACTGATAAAAAGGAGTTAGAGGCGATAAGCCAAAAAACATAAGACTGAATCATAAATATACTCAATTAATCCATAGGAAGGCAGAAAAACTGAAATGGGCAAAAAGAACAAGTGAGACAAATAGGAGACATTTGACAGTACTATAGATTTAAATCTGATCATATAAATCATCATGACAAAGGTTAAGTGTCTAAATACCCCACTGAAAAGGAGAGACTGTCGGATTGGATAAAAAAGCGAGGCCCACCTATGTGCTGTTTTGAAGTAAGTCACCTCAAAAATAAAGACGTAGGTCAACTAAGAGTAAAAAGATGGGAAAACATATGCTATATTAAAGGAGTGGATATATTAATTTCAGACAAAGTAAATTTCACAGCAAAGTATCACCAGGAGTAAGTGTGGTCATTTTATAATGAGAGAAGGATCAGTTCATCACGACGACACAATAATCCTAAATGGCCACGTACTTAATAACAGAATTTCCAGATATTTGAAGCAAAAACTGATAAAACTGGCAGACTCTTGAAGACAAACATGATTTGAACAGCACGTGGACTAAGTTTAGGTAGCAGAAGTTTATAGAGCACCCCACCCTACAATAGCAGTGCTCACATTCTTCTCAAGTGCACGTGAAGCACTTACCCTAAGAGACCGGTCTAGGCATAAATCACGTCTCAGATCATTTTAAAGGACTCAAGTCAGAGAAAGCACATTCCTTGCCAACATAGAATTAAATTAGAAATCAGGAACAGAAAATTTCTGGAAATTCCTCCAGATGTTTAGAGTCTTCTAAATAACACACTTCTAAATAACTCATGGTTCAAAGAAGAAATTAAAAGGAAAATGAGAAAGTATTTGGGATTGAATGGGGATGAAAACACAATGGAAGCAGTAACGGTGGGGGTGGCATGATCGTATCAGCAGACATAAAAAAGCATTCAGGAAATTTAATATCCATTTCTGATTAAAAAAACGAACACCACCAAAAAAGCCAGGCACAGAAGGGAACTCAATCAGAAACAGCACCTGTGCAAAACCTTCCCCTAACTTCATGCATAATGGTGAAAGACTGAAAGTTTTTCTTCCAAGATCAGAAACAAGATGACGTCTGTTCCTACCACTTCCAGTTAACATCGTGCTGGAGGCTCTGGCCAATGTAATAAGGCAAGAAAAAGGAATAAACATCACCCACATTAAGGAGGAAGAAGTGAAATTATCTTTATTCACAAATGAGAGGATTGTTCATGTAGGAAATTGGATGGAATCAACAAAAAAGGTACTACATCTAATATCTGAGTTCACCAAGTTTACAGGATACAAGATCAATATTAAAAAAACAAATGTAATTCTATACAGTAGGAACAAGCAATCAAAAATTAAAATAATACCAAAAATATTGTTTAAGATAGTATCAAAAATATGGCAAAAGCTGAGAAAGACCTGTACACTGGAAACTACAAAAGAGTACTGAGAGAAATTAAAGAGAGAGACACAGTGTCCATGGGTCAGAAGACTCAATACTGTTAAGATTAGGCCTCAAATTGACTTACATATTCAATAAAATGCCAATAAAAAACTCAAAAGTCTTCATAGAAATTGACAAACTGATTCTAACATTCATATGGAATTGCAAGTGACCTAGAAAAGTCAAAATGCTTTTTTAAAAAATAGACGACTAACATTATCAGACTTCAAGAACTACAGTAATTAAGACAGTGCATAAAGATAGATAAATGGATCAATGGTACAGAATAGAGAGTCCAGGAACGGACCCAGACAAATACTGTCAACTAACTTTTGACAAAAGCCCAGAGAAAATTCAGTCGAGAAAAGATAATCTTTCAAACAAATGATGCCAGAACAATTGAATATCCATATTCAAAAGAATTAAATTTGTATCTATAACTCATACCATGTACAAAAATTAACTAAAATAAATCAGAGATTTAAATGTAAAATCTAAAACTGTAAGTTTCTGGAAGAACACCCACCTGAAAAATTTATGATTTGGGGCTGGCCCCGTGGCCGAGTGGTTGGGTTCGTGCGCTCCGCTGCGGGCAGCCCAGTGTTTCGTTGGTTCAAGTCCTGGGTGTGGACATGGCACTGCTGGTCGGGCCACGCTGGGGCGGTGTCCCACATGCCACAACTGGAAGGACCCACAACGAAGAATATACAACTGTGTACCGGGGGACTTTGGGGAGAAAAAGGAAAAAATAAAAAAAATCTTTAAAAATTTATGATTTGGGGCTAGAGAAAAATTTCTTAAAGACGAAACCAAAAGATGTAGTTCATAGAAGAACAGATTGATGAACTGGACTTCATCAAAATGAAAAACTTCTGCTCTTCAAATGACACTGTTAGGAGAATAAAAAGCTAAGTTGTAGACTGGGAGAAAATATTTGCAATTGCATGTCTGATAAAAGTCTTGAATCTAGAATATGCAAACAACTCTTGAAAATCAACAAGACCAATAACTCAATAAAAAATTGTGGGTACTTCACCACAGAAGTATTTATTTGCACATGTGCAAATAAGTGCATGAAAAGATCCTTAATATCATTAGTCATTAGGGGAATGTAAACTAAAACCCTCTGAGATATGGCTTCACACCCCTTAGGATGATGGTAATAACAAAGGCACCACACCAAGACATGGCGAGAATATGGAGCAAGTAGGACTCACCCACTGCTGGTGCAGATGTAAAATGGTACAATTGTGTTGGAAAAGAGTTTCACCATTTCACGAAAAATTAAATGTAAGCTATGATATGATCCAGCCATTCTGCTCCTAGATACTTACCCACAAGAAATGAAAACATGTTCTTGTACAAAAACTTATGGAGGAATGCCCATAGCAGCTTGATTTGTAATAGCTCAAACTGTAAACAACCCAAATGTCCATCAGAGGGTGAGGTTATGAAATAGCTCTTATATCTGTGCAAGAGAACACCACTTAGCAATAAAAGGGAGTGAACTATTTACTGACACATACAGTAACATCGAGGAATCTCAAAACAATTTTACTGAGTGAAACAAGCCAGAAAAAAAGGAGGATATACTACATGATTTCATTTTTATAGATATCTAGGATATTCGAGCCTAGTATATAGTGAGAAAAACCATAAGTTTCCTGGGGATGGAGTGGGCAGGGAGGTGTGGGATGAAAGGATTGCAAAGGGCCAGTGGAGGCATTTTGGGTACGAACATGTTCATTATCTTTATCGTGGTGATGTTTTCACAGGCATGCACAGGTGAAAATCTGTAAAATTGTCCACTTTAAATCTGTACTGTTTACTGTATGCAAATTAAGTCTTTGTGACGGTTAATCTTATGTGTCAACTTGGCTGGGCCATGATGCCACATTGTTTGGTCAAACATCAGTCTAGACGTTGCTGTGAAGGTATTTTTTAGATATAATTAATATTTAAATCAGTAGACTTTGAGTAAAACAGATTACCTTCCATACTGTGGGTGGGCCTCATCCAGTCAGTCGAAGGCCTTAGGAGAAAACGGACTGAGGTCCCCCAAGGAGAGAGAATTCTGCCTCTAGACTGCCTTTGGACTCAAGACTGCACCAACTCTTCCTGGGTCTCCAGCCTGCCTGTCCCACAAATTCCGGACTCGCCTGCCCCCACAACGGCACGAGCCAATTCATTAAAATAAATCTCTCTCACTCTGTGTCTCCTATTGGTTCCGTTTATCTGGAGAACACTGAGTAATACACCTCTACAAAGCTGTTAAAAATAATGAAAAAGGGCCAGCCCCAGTGGCCTAGTAGTTAAGTTCAGCACGCTCTGCTTTGGCAGCCCAAGTTCGATTCCCGGGCATAGACCCACACCACTCGTTGGCAGCCATGCTGTGGCTGCAGCTCACGTAGAAAATAGAGGAAGATTGGCAGCAGATGTGAGCTCAGGGTGAATCTTCCTCAGCAAAACAAATAAAGTAAAAAATAACAAATGATACAAAGATAAGAACCCTCATCCACATTCCCATTGACAACATTTAAATCTACAAAAGGAAAAATTATCATGATACATTCAACAAAGACAGTTGGAAAAAATGATTTCAGACGTATGTGGAAGGTTCATGCCTGTTTTTGTCTTATTTATACCTTTCTTTATTTTTTACATCTCAAAAAATTAAAAGGTGGGGCTGGCCCCATGGCAGCGTGGTTAAGTTAAGCGTGCTCTGCTTCACCGGCCTGGGTTTGCCAGTCTAGATCCCAGGTGTGGATCTACACTACTCATCAGTCATGCTGTGGCAGCGACCCACATACAAAATACGGGAAGATGGGCACAGATGTTAGCTCACAGGTAATCTTCTCCAAGCAAAAAAAGAGGAGGATTGGCAACAGATGTCAGCTCTGAGTGAATCTTCCTCAGGTGAAAAAAACAAAAAAATTAAAATGAACTAACTCCAAAAATTAAGAAAGTTCCTACCAATTAATAATAAAAAGACAAACACACCAGGAAAATCTTGGCAAAGGATATAAACAATTGATTTACAGAAGATGTTAAAATGACACATACATGGGAATTATTCAGCCTCATGAGATCTAATAAACGGAAATGAAGACAGCAAGAACAACTGTCGCTGGCCTGAGCACTGTCCAGGATGCTGGCGTCAACAGTAAGGTCCAGGCTGATGTGGTTAGGCTGGAAGGGCACTCTCAGCTTCCGTTGGGAGGGACGTAAATTAAAGTAATGAATTTTGGAATTCACTTGGCGCCACATAGCAAGGCTTTACAATTGCGTCTTTATTTTGACCTAATGGTTCTAGTTTTACAATTTTTTTCTACAAATGACTACAACTATAGGAAAAGATTTAAGTGCAAGCATGTTCATTGCTGAAATGTTTAAAGAGTAAAACAGTAGGAACAGTCTAAATGTAGAAAAAATAAAAAAGTGATTGATTAAATAAATGGTGGTATTTATGCATCATGGGATTTCAGACTGCTGTGAAAACAGTGTTCTGGAAGAATATACAATGCTGTGAAATAACGTTCACTACTAAGGAGCCTGTTTACTAAAGACCTACGGAGGGAACCTGCAAAGAGGGCAATGAAAGGTACGAAGGACACGCTAAGTGCTGTTGACGGAGTGGCAGACTGAGGGGCCTTCTCTTTCCTTCTGCTCCTCTCACTTGACTCAGGAACGAGAGCAGGCAGCCCAGCGTGTTCGGGAGCAGACTGCTCAGGGCCAGACTTCCTGCATCCGGCCTGGGCCACCTTCAAATCCTGGGGCGGCCCCTTAACTCCTTCAAGCCCGGCTTTCATACCTGTAAATGCAGGCACTGAGGGTTGTTACGAGGTTGGGCTGAGCGATCTCTATGCGCACAGGACTGGGAACAGTGCCCGGCACGCAGTATGGAACACAGAAACACTACCCAAAATTATTAAGACTGCATGGATAAAAGGGATGATTATTCTCCAGAACAGCCCCTTGACTCCATTTCCCAACCCCACGGCAGTGCCGTCTCAGGTGCTCAGCCAGGCCGCTCGCCGTCCTCACGGAGCCTGCAGTCTCCCTGGCTGCATCTTCTCACCCTGTTCTTTGCCCCCTGCCTTTTATGCTTCCTTCTGTGCTGCGGCTCTTCCATCAGCCTGAAAGCTCCCTGAGGCGGTGGCCGACAGCCATGGTTTTGACGTCTGTCCCCGGCACCTGGCCAGTGCCTGTCTCAATACACATCACGGACATCTCCCCAGTTCTTCTAGCCAGAGGCCTGGAGTCATTCCGGACATCTCTGCCATGGCCCACAGTTTCTCAGTTCCCGAGGCCGGTCAACGCCACCTCCTATGGAGCTCCTGAATCCCCCGGTGTCCCTCCGTCCTCCGCCTCCAAGAGGAGCAGCCAGGCCGTCGTCTCTCACCTGGACTTCTACGCCTGCCGCCCACTGCTGCCCCGCCCCCTCCCTCCACCCTCATCCTTCCCCAAGTCAGTGATGTCTGCAAAATGCCTACGGGAGACGCGTGTGGCACGTAGGAGGCCTTCGAAGGAAAGCCTGCGATTGTTCCAGAAGGAAGAATAGACCAGGCCCGCGGCAGTCCGCCCCTTTAGCTGCCTCCACACACAGATCCATACAGATCCGTTACAACACAGTTTCTGCTTGTCATAAAATACACTTTCCTCCCATCGTACCCACGGTCACACCCCAACATCTCGCCCAAACATCCAGCTCCAGCTTCAGGATCTCCGGCTGCTCTCGGGCAGCCTGCAGCCCACGACGACAGGACAAGCATAACACACTCAACAAGGAGGAGTGGAAAGAGGACAGGAAAAGGACAACTGATATTTCTGTTTTCAAAAACAGAGCAGGGAAGACGACGTGCACATATCCTGGAGACGAGGAGTGAGGCATGGAGACTGCCTGCCCAGACTGGGAGTGGGGGCCTTGGCGACCCACCCTCATGAGCCAGCTCTCCTCTTCAGGCGACTCCCCATTTCTGGTGCACTCTGTGGCCAACTGAGTGGTCCCCGATGTAGGACACCCCTTCTGTGGGCCAGATCTCAGCAGCCCAGTGACTGTCAGCTTGGTGCGTAGTGAGACCCAAGGATTTCCTCAAGGGTTGCGTAGTTACCACCCCTTGTTTTCTAGGCTTGGAGCGAAGGTAGTGATGTGATTCTCTAATGAACTTATTTTGGTTCAAAATTTAACATCCTATCAGTTCTGGCTAGTAATCAAAACCAGCCAATCAACAACAACAAATTGTCACTTGGTGGTAGGTGTTGGGATCCAGAACTGAGCTTTCTGTTTCCTAGCAACAGAATTCCGCACTCTGCTCATCTCCCATCTTCAATATCCATCGTGGTCTCTCCCCGGGCCCTGGGAGCCAGCAGCATCTGCCCTTGCCTGTGGACTGCATCCCGCCTGTGTCTTTGTAATGAGGTCAGTGTTGTGGCTCCTTGATAGGAGGCCCCAATCTTAGCTTTTATCCCACCTCCTTAGCCTTTTCCATCTTCACTGGGTTTCAGACTCCTCACCACCCTGGATTCCAAGTCATAAGTGCCCAGGGTTCTATTTTCTTCCCTCTTCCTTATAGGAGTTTTTGGTACACAATAGGAACTAGTCAACACACCAACATCCTGAAGTTTTCCCGCCTGACGGGGATTCTTTGCTCGATCAGTCTTTAGTCATGCTCCCGAACCTTCTTCTAGGCCCGTCTGTGCACTTCCTTGTAAGATCCAGTTTTAACAAGAACTGTGGTAAGTCACTTTATCCAGATTCCTGCTCCCCACGTCTGATTGCCCTCATATCTGATCAGGTTCCTCACTCTCACCCTCCCCAAGCTGACGTCTGACCACCTGGGCCTGCACAAAGATCCTGTGCGGTCAGTTTAGCCAGAACCCCCTCCCTACCCTTGGTGTTGATGTTTCCTCTTAGTAATTTTCCATCCACTGACCCCCACCTGCTCCTTGGCTGTAAGTGTCTACTTGCTCGCGCTGTATTCAGAGTTGAGCCAAATCTCTCCTCCACTGCGAAATCCCATCGCAGCGGTCCCTATACCATCACAATGGTCCTGAGGACAGTCTGCCTCACCACCTTTAACAAGTGCCCTTGATTTTTTCATTAACATGTCAAACTCCTGACGTTGCAGCCACGGAAGTCTCAGGGTCGGAGTTCCAGGATAAAGCAGGCCCTTTAACCCACCCGTGCTTGAAGCACTCTCCCCAGCCATCCCCGTCCCCATCGTCCTCCATCCTTTGGCATGACAGCTCCAATTTATCCTCCCAAATTCAACATAGACTACATCTCTCCTCGAAAAGTGTTTGTCAGACAAAGAAA
>NC_060285.1:2159635-2200420 GCF_021613505.1 Equus quagga | reverse complement strand
GAGGATGGCGCGCGCGGGGCCCGCACGTGGAGGCCGACGCGGGGGCGCGGGCAGGGCCGGCTGCTGAGACGCGCTGCTGCCCCCCGCGCGGGCGCCGCGGCTTCAATGGCGCCATCGCCCAGGACCAGCAGCCGGCAAGATGCGACCGCCCTGCCCAGCATGTCCTCAACTTTTTGGGCGTTCATGATCCTGGCCAGCCTGCTCATCGCCTACTGCAGTGAGTACCGCGCGGCCCGGGCCCCGCACAGCCCTTTGGCCCTTCAGCCCCTGCCCCGGCCCCGGCGGGGCGCCCCGGGGCCGCCCGGAGTCTGTACGGAGTTGCGAGCTCGGGGCGCGCCGTCCCCCGGGTCCCGGCCGGTCCTCCGCTGGGCCAGGAGGGCGAGAGTCCGCCCAGGCTACCGGCACTCGGGCACTTTGGAGGCGGGCGCCGCTGCCCGAGCCTCCGTCTCTGGACTCCGGGGCAGGGCCCGGGCGCCAGGCCCCGGGTGGCGCGGCGCGTCCCTGCAAGGCGATGCCCCGGGCTGCCTGGCGTGCTGCCGCCGCTCCTGGCCCAGGCCGGCGATCCGAGCCGAGCCGAGCGCTCCGGAGGCGGCAGCAGCTCCGGGCGGCCGAGCAGCACTGATGGGGATGTCGGCGGAGCGCCTTGCCCAGCGCTTTCTGCCGGCGACGCTCCCGCCAGGGATGAAGGGGGACGCGGCGGCCGAGCCTGGAACGGGGCGTCTCGGGCAGGAGCGGGGCTCAGGCTTGGACGCATGGCTGGGGCTTCTGCTTTCCTGGGAAGCAGACTCGCTGGCGCTTTCTTGAAAAAGAGGAGAAGTGAGGGCTGGGGTGGCTGAAGGTGTCCGAGAACCTGAGCCGGAGACCCAGCGGGTCTTTCGCGGGGCGACGGGGCTGGGGGCTGGGGTGGCGCGGGCTTGTGGGCGTCCGGGGCACAGCTGGGGGCTGGGGTGGGTATGGGGTGTCAGGGGAACGGGAACAGGCTCGGGGTCCGCTGGGGTGAGTCGGGCGTGGGCTGTGCCCTGGGCACAGGCTCCGGGCTGGGCGAATGAGAGGTGGTCGGAGTCCCGGGCACAGCCTGGGGACTGCAGTGGGGGTGGGTGATCAGTGCTCTGGGCGCACGTTCGCAGCCGGTTGGGGTGGGTGGGGAGAGGTCAGCGTCCAGGGCACAGGCTTGGCCCGGGTTGGCGCGGGGTGGTCGGTTCCTCCGCCGGCCGCCTGGCTCAGGCTCCTGTCCTTTCCCATCCCAACGGGAGAAAAGGACGGGTCGGGTGCTGGGGAACACCTGTCATGGAGAATTGCCATGGGCGCTGGAGGTGATGGAAAAATATGGATTCTTTACCAAAAAAAGAGGCCAGCGCGGAGCCTTGCTCCCCCGCCACCACCTCACAGCGCGGGGCCTCCTCGCGCCCAGTCTGAGCCTCCGCCGTCCCCAAAATGAGGCTGCTGCGGGCCACGGAGCCCCGGGACAGCCCAGCCCGCCAGATCGCGAGGGAAACCCGGTGCCTGGAGCAGGAAATGTCCTACTTGCTTCAGCCAGGTTGTGCCTTTTCCTACAATTGCTGGCGACAGCTGGGGCACCGCGCCGGGAGGTGTCGCGGGGCGGGAGGATTCCCAGGGGCATCGTACCCTGGGCCGCCCAGACAGGCACCGCCACCCGGGGTGCAGACAGCGCACCTCTCACACGGCGACCGCCGGCCTGGCTGCGGGGAGCGGGGTCTGGGGCGTTGAGCGACGTTTGTGCCCACTCCCCAGTTGCCCGCGGCCATCATCTCGGGCCCGCGGGTGGCATTCATGAATCCCGGAGCGGAGCCCCAGCGCCGCTTCCTTGGTGATGTGGAAAGGTTTAATGGCAGATAAACTCCCGCCACACCGAAACCAGCCATTTGAACGCACTTCCTACTGGCATCAAGGGAGGGGGCTCCTTGAGCGGTGTTTGGGAAGGGGACCATAGCGTCTTGAGCCCCCTGGGTGTAGTTCCTGGCTGACTCTGGCCACAGCGTGCTTGGGGCCAAGGCGAGAACCCCAACAGCAGGCTGGCTGGGAGGCAGCCCTCCAGGTGGGGAAAAGAGCAATTACTAATTGTTGTTAAGTACAGGACAACCAGCCTGTGGCTTCCACACTTCCCACCCCAGTGCTGGTCAGGGCCTCACGTTCCCACCTTCTCAGTGTGTGTAGCTTCTGCCCACTCCACCCTCTGCCCACTCGAGCCCCAAGGCCCGTGGCTTGTGCTCCCTGACACTCACACCTCCGCGGGTCTGCCGCCTGCTCCAAGCTCCTGGAGTGTAGCGTCTGGGGCCTGCCAGGGGCTCAGACCAGCAATGACCCTGAGGCCCCTCTTACAATCAGACCCCTTAGGAAGCCACCTCAAATTCTGGAATCAGCTCTTCCAGCAGGACTAGGATGTTTGGTAAAAACGTTTTATCCAGAAGAGTAGAAATCACTAATAATAGGAGCTTGGGTTAACCACATTTTAGGCTTGTTTCCATCTCCATGTAGTGGAATAATTGACAATAAGATAACGTTTTTCGACACACCATTGCCCCAGAAATGCACTTGGAGAAATTAAAACATTTCACTAAAATGCAGAATAGTCATAATAATAATTTATAGCTTGGAACTGCAGCCCTCCAGAAAAAAAATGCTTTTTTTTTTTCAGAATTGATAAAGCAAATGAAATGCAAATGAAATAGTTGCTATGATATCTGTTCGCTTTTCCAAATATATCTGGGATGGAGAAGAATACTTAGCATGCTTGTTTGTAAATTGTTTTTGTTATCAGTGAGGATTTTTATTACCCAAAATGTTTTTGTGTTATGGAGCAGATATATTTGTATTGTATTAATTAGGGAAACTGATAAGTATAATGCAGGATTCAATTATCCTGCCTATTAAACCTGTGCGTTTCTCTGCAGCACGGAAGGTACTTGCTTCCTGGCGCTGCTCAGAGAGCTGGATTATTTCTTGGCCTGGTTTTCAGTTTGGGGGTAGTCAGTCCTCTGTTCTTGGCCCCGGGAAGGACCTTCCTGCTTTGCAGTGGGCCGAGATCATATTTAAGGAGATGGGCTCCACCCTCTGGCTGGAGAAAGACCTGCAGTCCACCATGTAGGTTAGTTGCTATAGTGACACTGCCTTGTCGTTTTCTCCTGTTCGGGAAGAATTGCCCCGGAAAAGCAGAATGAGGAAGGGGGCCCTCGATAGCTTTCTGTAACATGCCTGCTCCGTCCTCTGTGTGCATCCTCTTGACAGCAGGCTGGGTTCTCGGTAAAGATTGGACCTGGAGGATGAGAAAGTTGAAACTCCTTCGTTCTGGCCTGGGGAAACCTCCGTCACTGTGGCTTAGAAAGAACTGATTCAGATCGTCTCCTCTTTCGTAGCTCTGGAGCAGAGAGGTCAGCCTGGACTTGGGAGGAGTGGGACTGCTCTGGGCAACCAGACGGGTGTGTGCACCATGCTCCTTGCCGAAGATGTGGTCCTTCCACACTGGCTTACGGCATGTTAACTGTAATGACAATGAGGAAGACGGAGGAAATGATGCGCTTGTGAATGCCTTACGACACCGAGCCTTGACGTGACACTTGTGTGCAATATTCAACTCAAAGGCAGAGGACACTGCTTTAGCGTAGATTCTGGGTTCCCTGTGCAGAAGGGCTTGGTGGACAGACATTCCTGGCATGTACACGGTGGGAGGAAACTGTATTTTAAAGGACCAGGGAGCCGTGTGGGGAAAGGCAATGGGTCTGTGTTTTTGACGTGGATTTTTTTTCAAATAAATCCCATCAAAATTGAATTGTATGTTTAAGTTAAGTCTCACATCCTCAGCTGCAACTAGGAGAAGATGTTACAAACAACTTCAGAATTGTTTTTAATCCATTAGAATACTAACCGAGCGTAGGTTCTCTGATGTTGAATTTCCTTATAAATACAATTTATTGCATATTTAGGAGAGATTAGAATATGCCACTTTCCTGCTGTTCAAATTTTATTTCTGGGGTTCTTGAAGAAGTGAAATTGAAAGTACTGGAGGATTAATGAAGTGATGCCATTCAGGAGTTTATTTCTCATCTTGGCTTCTTTTTTTTTTTTCTTTTCCTCCTACTGTGTTTTTGTTTGGTGAATTTCTGGCACGAGAAGATGGGCTGTTTGCTACGTAAAGATAAGTTGACCTCTCTTTGTGGAATTTGTATCAGCCGAGGGTCAGCAAGGGAGAGGCGGTTTTCCCGGGAAGCATCGTTCTCTGGGACGAAGAGCCCTGGGGGGAGGACCTTGTGGGGTTGTCCAGAACAGTGTCCTTCTTGACGACAGCGCTGAGTGATGGCCAGCTGCCGGGCTGACTTGCGCTCCACTGTCCGCTCCTCCGAGGCCCGTCTGTTGTCCTTACCCTGAGATACTGCGATCGTGCTGCAGGGAGAGTCCACACTCCTCCTGGATTCTCCCTGGCATGTCATTCCCTCGATGCCCGAGGACAGGACATCCACGGGAGGGGGCTGGCTGCGACCGCTCAGCGTGACGGTCTCCTGGCTGAATTCTGCCCTGGTATTCCCCGCTCGGGACCTGCCACTCGGCATCCCAGGAATGAAATATGTAGATCAACTTTTGTGGCGTGAAGTATGTTCAGGTGACTTTTATGGGCGTAATTATGGGAAAATGTTATGATAATGTGGCACTAGAAAAGGGAAGAAAAGCAAAACATTAAAATCCCCATTTCTTTATATAGCTTCGCATCTGCGCTGGTTTAGAAGGGCTCATTTTTGCATTAGAATGTGGTGCTCTGGAGTTAATGACCTCTACAGAATGCCACCTGTCACCGAGAGCACCCTGGGTGATGGCCGAGTGACAGGGAGGACCCTGATAAGGAGGACCTGGATCCGGCTCTCCCGTGTACGAGTGGCTAGGATGCTGGAGTGAGAACTGCGGGGGAGAGGCCTGGGATCTGCTGGGTTTTATTTGTTTGGGGAATTGTCCCCGGCTGCCCTCTCAGGAGGCTGGGCTGGCACTTCAGGCTGATAGAGCCTGGCGATGTCCTTTCTAAAAGTTCCCTTGCATGCCGTTCACGGACCCTCCGAGCTGCAGTCTCGGGGTGCCAGGGCTGCCCCCCTGTTCCTGTGGCTGCTGTGAGGGCCCCTCCTTCCATCCTGGAGGGCTCTCTGGAGCCGCCTGAACGGCCGCTGGCTCCTCTCTCCCATCCCCTCTCCCCTGTGCACGTTTTCCAGATCTGGGCCCAGAGCGTGTGCTCGCTAAAACTCCCGGCAGGCAGCACAAGCTGTCTAGATGGCTAGGTTTTCCAGCAACGGCCGAGCAGCTGGCAGTAGATCTGGGCAAGTATTCTCATCTCTCCTTCACCCAGGCGAATGTGGCGGAGGCTCCCTGAGGCTTTGTAACGCTTACTTATTTATTAAAATGGCTGGCAGGCGTTGAGGGTGGAATCAGTTTTGTCTCCAACTAGGTGAGCGGGACTCCCCTGCAATCCCTGGGCCTGGTGGCTCTCGGGAGGCCCAGTTGCAGGTTTGCGTGGCAGCAGCGTCCTCCAGAAGGGCAGATCTGGGCCTGGTGGGACAGTGGCCCCTACGCAGTCTCCCTGGGAGAGGCTTCACTTATCTCGCAGAGGTCTTGCGCCCCCCGTTCCTGACACATCAGCTGCAGTGGGGTCAGCCTCCCCTGTGGAGGGACTGGCCTTGGTGGGGCCCCACCTGGGGAGCTGGCTTTCTTTCCACATGTGTTGAATGAGGGAGGAGCAGTGGAGAGCCAGCCCCAGGCATTTCTGGAAGGCAGGAGTCCTGGCCTCCAGCTTATTCATGTGCTTAGGAATTAGGGAGCGCTGAGGGCAGAGAAATGGGCAACATGGTTGCCCTCCTGGGCTTGCATTCCAGTGGGGACCGGACGGTCAGCACAAAAGGAAGGCACTGGAGGAGGGAGATGAGCAGCCCAGCCAGGCACCCGGTTCTGTGGGTTCTTTGCCCTCTCTGGTCTCAGCCTGCCCCAACTTCAGAATGGCTGGTGCCTCCCAGGGGTGGTAGGCTGCAGTGAGGGTCTGGCCCTGAAGCCCCCTTCCATCCCTGGAGCCTTCTTTTTTTACTGCCTGGCCTTCCCTTGGCCTCTGTACTGCAGGGTGACCTCACGGCCCTGTCCCTGTGCCCAGCCTGCCTGTGAGTCCTTCTCCAAATACGTCTTGCCGTCTTCCAGTCTGTCTGCACCGTCGTCACCTGAGGCCCTCCCGAGCACATCACCATCATCCTCGGTGGTCCCTCTGTCTGCAGGCTGGCCACCCTGAGCCTCCACCCATGGCTCCCCTCAGAAAGAAAGCTCTGCACTGTCCACTCCGCACCATCTCTCACCATCTCCCCCCTCTCACATCTCTCGGGGCCTCACAAAACTGGATCTTTCCTGCCCGGTGGGACTGTCCATCGCTCTGGCCTGGCTTGGCGGAGTCCAGCCCCAAGGCCTCCACTGCAGGGCCTCCCTTCATAGGAACGAGGTGTGTGTGCATTCCCACCTGCACACCCTGGTCTCTCTTAATGTGA
This sequence comes from Equus quagga, assembly GCF_021613505.1. Lineage (NCBI taxonomy): Eukaryota > Metazoa > Chordata > Mammalia > Perissodactyla > Equidae > Equus > Equus quagga. Next base: position 2,193,902 of record NC_060285.1, on the reverse strand, counting down.
TATTCCACCACCTGCCAGGTCCCCTTCACAGTGACGCTCTATAGTGCCACTGAACGTAGGAGGGAAACCCCCCACTGCTGGAGAACACCTCCTCCAGGAAGCCTCTCTTGAACACACCGCCTCGTCTACCTCTCCAGTGCTCATTGGGATGCCTGCTGTCAGGGCCCACTTCTCACCTCTATTTTAGGCTCTGAGCTCTGGGGCATGGCTTATTGCCCCCAGGGGATGGACTGATTCTCTGAGCCAATACTCATTGATCTGGGTGCCCAGGACAGTGAGCTGTGACTGGTGGGGGCTGAAAGTCTGGAAGCCAGGCCCAAGGATGAGGGGCTCCTCCGTATGATGGGCGGAGAGTCTGAAGGTCTGGAAGCCAAGCCTAAGGAGTGGGGGCTGCTCCAAATGATGGGGGGAGAGGCTGAAGGTCTAAGGTTAGGACCCAAGGACTGGGGGCTCCTCCAAATGATGGGGGGAGAAGCTGAAGTTCTGGAAGCCAGGCCCAAGGAGTGGGGGCTCCTCCAAATGACGGGGGAAGAGGCTGAAGGTCTGGGGGCAGGGCCCAAGGATGGGGGCTGGACTGAAGAAGGGGGATGTGGCCAAAGGTCTGGGGGCGTGGCTGGAGAAATGTCCTCTGAAAAATGAAGGAGTTGCGGGATCCCCAAGGATGGATCTGGTTCTAACACTGTCTGATTAGAAAGAAAGAACAAGGAATGTGTGGACTCCCAGGGAAATGCACACTGTTTTAGAAAGCATCCCTTCCACTGTGGAGTAGAAAACCCTCGACTCTCCCAGGAGGCTCCCTCCTTTGCTTGGCTCCTACTGTGAAACCCCCCCATCCTCATTGCCCTTGAGTGTTTCCTCCCCAGATCCCTCTTTTCAGGGTTTCCCCCTCAGCACTGTGCACATTTGGGGTCGGGTCACTCTCTGGGGTGGGGCCGTCCTGGGCACTGTGGGGTGTTGGGCAGCATCCCTGATCCCCGCCCACTTGATGCCAGGAACCCCCACCCCCCACCAGTGCGACAACCAAGGATGTCTTCAGACCTTGCTGTGCAGCTCCTCGGGGCAGAATCGTCACCCCCGTTGGACCCTTGCTTTAGTCTGTGGGTCTCCAGTCAACCTAGTTGCGCTGGCATTTCCTGGTTTCCTGGGGCTCAGTGCCAAAGGGGTGACAAGCCCATGACCTTTTCTGTAACTGAATGGCCAGCCCAGGGATGGAGGACATTCAGCCCAGATGCCACCCCAGCAGGCACAGTCTACCCCTCTGCTCAGGCTCCTCCAGCCCCCCGACTGAGCTGCTGGAACGGCTGCTCTGGAGAGGAAGTGGCTCTGCCTTCCACGCGCTTCTGTTTCTGGAGCTCGGGACCCGCGTGGGTTCTCAAGTTGCTTGCAGTCTCTTCTCTGCATCTTTGTCTCTGCGTATCTCACGGGTGACTGTGTAGCTGATGATCATAAAGCCATTTAGAGGCCACCTCCCGCCCACCCTCGTTGGGAGCTGGGACTTTGGTGTTTCCAGCTGCGGCTTCCTCTCTGGGTTTGACGGTGGAGACGGACCTTCCCTCCCTGGTCCTCACGCTCCCATGAGTGGGCATGAGAGTCACTGGGTGCACATGCGTGGGCTGGGCTGCTGTCTGTGTGGGTGCAGCCTGTGAAGGTGCACATTTGGGTGTGTCAGACAGTGCTTTTGCAAACACACACACACGCACACTCCCCCTACCTGCGCGGGGCTCCCTGCTGCCCCAGACCCAGCCTGCACAGCGCTTTCCACTCTCAGACTTGGTGTGTCTTAAACCAAACCCATCCTCACCTCCAAAGTCAGGGATCCTGGGAGCCTCCATACACGGTAAGGCGGGTGGAGGGTAAGACTTGACTAGTCCTAAAGGCTTTCCTCACCAGTCAGTTCTTACCCAGAGAGGTGGAGGCAGAGGCTCCTCCCCTCCCCCTGCGTGGGCTACTTCCATGGCTGCTGTGCCTGCAAGCCGTGTCTGTGTTGCTGTGCACACGTGTGTGTACACACCACAGATAAGCATCCTACACCTCTCTTTTTTGAGCCTCCATTTCTCCACCTGGAATTGATGGTGCTAAGTGTCCTGCCAGGCCCGAGATTTCATGACCCTGAGGTTGGAGCTGAGTCTCATGGGTCTGCAGGGTTCTGGATCTGCTGTCCTAGGATCACGATCGAGGCCACAGACGGCAGCGCAGGTTCCCGGGGCCTGAGCCCCTCCCCGTCCCTGAGCCCCTCCCCGTCCCTCTGACACCAGGTTATAGTGATGGCTGTTTGCTTTCTGCTCCAGCTCCGTGGCCTGAAGAACCAGTGGGATTTTGCTGTAGTTCACACTGTGAAGTTGGAACATGCTGGACAAACACCTCGAATGTGCTTGCAAACCAGGGGCCAGTCACTCGGGTCACCTGGAGCCAGTGAGCTCAGCTGGGACTGATGCCCGTGTAATGCTGAGCGCACAGCTTGTGGCCTCTTCGGGACCTGGGACCCTCCTTATGGAGCAGGGACTGCAGGACGGGCAGGCTGCTGCACCTGCTCTGCCCTGGCGGGGTTGGAGACAAGCCCTGTGAAACGGTCCCTGACACTCAGCAGGTGCGTCATGATGGCTCCTCCCACAGCCGTGTCACTAACTGAGAAGTGGCTCATCCAGGATCCAGCTCCTAGTAACTCCGGGGACCGCGTTCCACCTCCCTGCGATCCCTTCCCTGGCTGACATCCCTGCCTGTCCCAGAAGCCAACCTGCCACAGCTGCCCCGGGGCTCCCACCATGCAGACAGGGCTGGGGGATGCCAGGAGGTGGGCCTGGGCTGGCAGGTCTGCCCAAGTGGTGGCTGGTGCCTGTGTTTGCTGTTCACCTGGAAGGATGGAAGGAGGGGGAGGACTGGGGGCGCATGCTTGGGCTCCTGGCAGGGGAACAGCCCAGAAGGTCCAGCCTCTCCGTTCTGTCCCAAAGGCCCCCTCCTTAGGTGTCACTGTCACTCTGACCCCATCACCTCTGTCCAGGGCTCCCGGGCTGCAGACCAGCCAGCCAGGCCCTCCTGGGGCATCCAGCCCTGCCTCCCTCCCCAGCCCCTGTCCTTGCACGCGCCCTCCAGACCTTCTGAGTTCTGTCTCGCGCCAGCCGCCTGGATTGCTCTGCCCCGTCCTGGTGAGCCCCTCCCCGCACTTGCAGGACTCAGCCCACATTCCGGAAGGGTGAATTGCTGTGGAGGAAAGGCGTTGGTTGATTAGACAGGGGCCTTCCGTCCTCGGCCCCGTGGCCCTGGGCCTGCCCTCATGGCCTCATGTGTGCCAGGCCCGGCTCCTGCCCCGGCCGTGAGAGACCCCAGGCCTGTGTACCTCTTGCTTCTCCGTGCATTTTTCTGCACTTGTGCTCAGTTCCAGCACCCTTGATACAAGATCCAGCAGCTGGGTATAGTCAGTTAATGCAGCTAGAATGAAGACAGCCCCGAAAAGGGATTCCCGGGGGTGCCCAGGGGGAGGCAGGACAGACATGGGATCCAGGTGGAGACAGCCGCTTCCTAGAGAGCTGGACTCTGCTGACCTTGCTCTTTTATCCCTGAGAAGATCGTCTCCGGGATGCCGGAGGTGTCCAATGGCAGGGCGGTCCAGGGCAGCACCCCTCAGGGTCCAGGTGTGGGCAGTGCGCAGCACAAGGCTGTGGCTGGAGAGGGTCAGGTGCCCTCAGAACATCAGAGGTGCAGATGAACACTTGTTGGGGAAGGAGGGCCTCTCCCTCCCCACCCAGGAGGCCTCCCGGGCCCTGGAAAATCTAATGGGGTGGCCAGTGGAGCCTGACCAGTCACTGGGCTGCAAACGTGAGTGGTGTCCCCAGGTGGGGCACGCTTGGTCCTGATAGGGCAACGGGAGCCCAGGTGGGGCTGGGAGCCTCCAAGGGCCTCATTTCTCCACCCTGGAGGCTCTAACATGAGGGCTGGGCCAGGGAGTGAGTGTGGCCGCCTTCTCTGCGCCCCTCTCTGTGGACCTGTCCAGGGCGGGGCGATGGTGCCTACCCCCCTCCCCCCTGAGCACAGCACCCCAGGTTTATTGATGGCATCAGAATGGCTTTCCAAGAGAAGGGGCAGAGTGGAGTCACTGTGGAGGTGGGGGTAACCAGGTTCCCGAACCTTGCAGGACACCGCTGACACCTGGTCCCACCTGCCTTGTCTTCGTGTCCTGAGCCTCAAGTGAGAGGGGCTGGTTAGTCCATCAGGGTGGGCTCTCCCAGGGTCCGTGCCGACAGCCCGTGATGGGCGGTTTCTCCTTATCTGCTGCCAGGGTTTCCCTGATGTTTAGGAAGATCTGTGCCTGTATCAGGCTGATGAACGACTCTGAGTTGACTTACCTGTTTTTGAAATCCACTGGGTAACGAGAGGATGGAGGTGTCTTCCTGGCCTGGCCGACCTGGTGGGAAATGAGCCCCCGGGAGCTGTGCTGAGCTCCTCAGGCTCCTGACAGACACAGGACGTTGGGAGAGAAGTGCACCTGCCGTCTTTTCAAGATCTGATGCACATTTGATCATAGTGAACGTTGAGGGAGGTTGTTTTAAAGCACGCCCAGGGCCTGAAGCCTCATGTGTCATTTGGGGGGGATTTGCGCAGTTCTCCGGAGAGCTTTCATGTTACGAATTTTTCGCAGTTAAAATGCTAACACCTCGGAAGCCGTCTTAAATGCTGCTGGACTCTCCGGAGTGGGCTCTCTTTTGAGAAGACACTTTGGCTCTGTTTTTAAGTTATTTTTCTCCTGTAGCCTTCCGTTATGTGTGAGCACTTCCCCTAGTGTAGCTAAATACCATTAATGGGCCGTATAGGACTCGCGTTAATTAATTGATGCTAATTTATGTTCCTGGGCCGCGGCACTGCAGTGGCTAAAGGAGGCCGGCTGTGGAGCCACCCGGGGTCCCTCTGTGCTCTTCTGCGTAGTTGATCCTATCTCCTCTTCCCTGGCTCATTTCGGGGGGCTCTGCCATCGAAGGAATGAGCTGTGTCGGGAGAGACAGGGTGTTCCCCTGCGCTGGGTGTTGGGGGACCCGTCACATCCCTTGAGCCTTGAGGTCACACACGTTCACAAGCTGGAGAGGGCTGGCTCCCGGAGCACGTTTGCCCAGAAAGCTGAGGCTTCTAGAAGGAGCTCTTAGCTTCCCCTGGAAGGGTCACTTGGAGAACGGGATGCACGCAGTTCATTGATTGAACCCATGGGAGTTATGGAAACACTGGAGTGCCAGGGTGCGGGGGACCACCACGCTGTCGACCCCTGGTGTCCTGGTCGACCCCAACCATGTGGATTCCTCACAAAGTTCCCAACACCCGGACCCAGAGCAGTCGTGGATCCATGAACTTGTGACGGTGTCTGAACCCCACGGCTGTGAGATGAGAGCTCCCCAAACTAAGAGCAGAACTTACTACCAAAAGCACAGGGGACACTGGGAGTCGGGGGTGGGGGCCGATGGCTTCTGAGGTCTGTCTCGGCCCCTTTAGGCTTGTGAGACACTGCCACGGTCACGTTACAAACCACACGCCTCTTTAAAAAGACTTCGCTTTAATCAAAATTGGTGTTTTGTTGTAAACAGAAATGCATTTGCCGAATGTGCTCAGTGTTGGGTCTCTTCTTGCTTCCGTCTTCATCTTGAGGCTCCAGGGTGAAAAGAGAGGCAGGTTCTAGAGTCAAGAGCCGCGTGAAGCCCTCGCAGTATGGCCAGGTGGCCGCTGGCCGCCTCCAGCTCTGGAGCCCTTGCTGTGAAGATGGTGGCTGAGCAGCAGCTGGCACTGTCCTCGAGGATACAGTGAAAGATGCTCAGATCCCCCTCACTCTCTCCCGTGGTTGTGGTTTCTGTCTGCTACACCTGGGGCATGGCCAGGACACCGGAGATGAGGGCTTCTTTGTCCTGACCTTTTCTGAGCACCCTGTTGTCTGTGCTCTCCAGGAAGGCATCCCAGCACTGCTCAGGAGGACACTTGAGCTCTTCCAGAAAGGTGGGGCCTCTCACCCTATCCTTCCGCCTCCATGCTGTGTGGGTTGTGTGTTTACTCTGAGCTGTGTTCCTCTCGGAGGCTGGGGCCGAGGCTTCCCCATCGACCTGCTTTCCACTTACGCTGGTCAGAGGTCTGCAGAGAGCAGGTACGAAGACAGGTTAATCCAGATTGGCCACCATTGTCAATCATTTACACTTGAGTATGAGTGAGGCTCTGAAGCTGATTTGCCTGACAGGGGGTGGTGTGGAAATAGGGCCCCAGCCTGTTTGCCTTTGGCTCTGAAGACTAGCTGTGCACCTGTGTGGTGCAAGGGCCTTAGCAACTCCTAACCCACTACCTCTGCAGGAGGAGACTGGGCTCCTCCAAGGTCCTCAGGGGTCCTCATGGTCACTCCTTGCCCTTTGGCTCCAGCTGTAGCCCAGACGAAGACCGTTTGCCCCAGGTCTCCCCTCTGGGGCTCCTCACGCTCCCTTTCCACCTAGAGCCCTTGCTAAGTTCCTGAATCCTGCTGCCTGCAGCCACACTCCACGGTCACATTGCTGGCAGAGTCCCGTGCTCTCCGGCTTTTGGTGACAGGCTGGATCCGATGCCCAGAGGGACACGTGTGGACGCCCTACCAGTGCTCTGGGAACCCCGACGCGAGGCTTGCCCATGTGGTCAAGCTTCCCCACCCCGCGTGGCAGTTGTTGGAAAGGTGTGTGCTGGCACAGCTGACCCCTTAGCCTCGATCCTGTGGATCCGCATGGAGCGAGCGCCGGGCACGGCGTGTCCGTTTGTCTGTGGATCCTCAAAACAGCACTCAGAGGTGGGCGCTCAGAGGTGGACGCTCAGAAGTGGATGCTCAGAGGTGGATGCTCAGAGGTGGACGCTCGGAGCTGGATGCCTTTGTTCTCCTCGCCTGAGAGGAAAACGAGGCTCCGGGAAGGTGAGGGAGGACCCTGGGGGCCCTTGGCAGGTGGCGGCAGAGCAGGACCCCCATTCCCGAGCCTGTGCCCCTGCCCCATGGGCTCAGACCCCGGGGCTGCTGGTTCTCCCAGGTTCTGGGCTGTCGGCTACAGCTCCGTCCAGCAGAAGGTTCTGCAGCAGGACCAGTGCGAGGCCCGCCGGGCCCGGCTGTTCTCTGCCTTGATGAGCCATCCCCAAAATGCTCTGAGTGTCTTCCTGAGGCCAAGTGGGGACACAGCGCTGAGGGATCCAACCTGGAACCTTCTTCTGGGGCCTCAGCCCGGTCACCTGAGGGACTTGGGTGGCTCAGAAGGAGCCCTGTGATGGGACACGAGGCCCGCTTTGGGGGCAGCTGGGGACGGACTGGGCCCACTGCTGAGATGTCAGCTGCAGGCGGCTCTCTGACTCCTTGGTCTCCACGAGATGGGAGGAGCCCGCTGACCCGTCACTCTCATCTCCAAGTGCACTTCCCGTCACCGTTTTTAAAAAGTAAGGGGCGAGAGAGGGAGAGGGCTCAGCGAGGTGCCCACTGGGACCCACTGGAACCCCTCTGACAGCTCCCCCAGCGACAAAGCAAGATGAAGTGGCCCTGGGGGCTCCCACTTGGCTCCCTACCTGGCCACGGAAACTCCTCCTTCTTTGTCTCAGTGCCGCCCTGTCCCCCAGCCCGGGAGGGTGCGCCTCTCCCCAGTGTCTGGGCGCCCACCACCCTCCCTCCTGCCCCAGCCTGCTCTGTGGAGCCAGCTCCCACCTTTGGGGAGCACCCTGGGGTGGGAGGGCAGGAAGGGGCCCTGTCCCACTGTCTCAGCCAGGGAACACCGGGCACCTGCTCAGGGGGTGGCCTTGGGGTCCGGACAGTGGGAAGAGGGGGGCCTGGAGGTTATCATCACGAGGAGCGCATGGTTGGGCTCCTCCGGCCTTGGGGGCAGTCCACAGACAGGCCTCAGCTGCCATGGCCGAGACTGTTCCTCACCCCTGCTCCCTGTCAGACCAGGAGCCCTGGAATGAAATGGCCGGGACCAGGGTGCCCTGGAGCGCAGACCGCCTGCCGGGGACCCGTTGCTCCATGTGGATGTTTTGCAGAGAACTCCACCGGGTACAATGAGCCCTGGCTTCTGTTTTGAAGCCACAGCCTTCAACTCCCCAATGCGGTCAACGCCTAAAGGAGGAGGTCGTAAGAAGGAGGTGCCGCAGAGGTCCTTCTGGAAAAGCGAGTTGGCATCCCTGCCTTCTGGTAGGAGCAGAGTGGGGAGCTTCGGTGGACGTGTCCCCACACGGGAGCAGGCTGGGGGCCATCATGGGAGTGGGGACCTCCTGGGGAGGGGAGAGGTGGCTGGGCTGGGGCTGCGGGCGGCCTGAGCTGGGGGGCCAAGAAAAGGGAGCAAACTCAACACCTGCCCACCAAGGGGGGCCTCGCTCGCTGGACCCCCAAGCCAGAGCCGCGCCCCTCCCCCGGAGATCTCAGAGCTTTAGAGTCCCCCGAGACGTGACATCCTTGCTGCCGCTTCTCGTTCCCTCTAATTACACAATATGTATTTGTTGTAAAAGTGTGGAAATAGTGGCACAGAGGAAAATAACAACCACATGTGCTCTTCTGGCTCGGCGGTCCCCTGGTCGGCTGCCGGCTTCCCCTCTCCTTGCACCTCACCCTTGGTGCGTGTGTTTGCACACAGTTGGGCCGTACCGTTTGCAAACATTCTTCTAATGCAGCCGTGTGTGGGACCCGCCTCCCGGCACAGGGACCTTCTGCAGCAGGGGATGCTGCAGCCGCACGGCGGAAGATGGGACTCTGCCCAGGGAGCGTCCTTCATCCCTCCAGTTGGGTTAGTTTGGTCCTGCTCATTTCCCTTAGGGCACTGGGTGGGCAGGGGCGAGGAGCGGGCACCTTCCTGTGTGGCATTCAGGACAAATCTGTCAGGCTGTGTCGGGTTTATTGTTTGGGAAGAAGGGCACGGGGTCTCACAGCCCACTGGCTGAGAACGGTGCAGCCCTGGGAGAGAGCACAGGATTTCAGGGGGCCGGGAGCATCACCACCCTGGCTCCACCAGCAACGGAGCGGATACAGGCAGTGGGGGCAGGAAAGCGGGCGAGCTCATTTCTGAGCCTGAACGCAGTGCAGTGGCTGTTCCCAGTGTCCCCAGTTGGCCTCGGCAGGAAAGTGCCCTGTGCAGGGGAGTGCTCCCCGAATCATGGAGACCACTGCAGGATCATGGCAGGCTCCTCCCAGCCTACAGCTGGTGGGTGGGCCCAAGGGTCTGTATTGGGGTGACTTTCAGGGGCTTGGGTGCCTCCCAAACCTCACCCCATCCCGAGCCTCCTCTGATCTCCCCTGCGTGGAGCTCGCTGTGCAGGGCCATCAAGGGCACCACCCCTCACTGGTGTGTCTGTCCGCAGGTCGGTCACATGTCCTTTACCTTTGGGATTGAATTGGTTGCATCTGGAAGGCCCGGATGCCCAGGGATCCATCTGTCCACACAAAAGTCTGTAGCCCCTGCAGAGAGGAAGTTTCTTGAGCCACTGCTGGGGGCCAGGCAGGTGCCAGGCACTGCACAAACTTCACCACACAGGACCCTCCCAGTGGGAAGGAGGTGGGCAGTAGGATCTTCTTTTTATAGAAGAAGACGACGAGGGTCTCAGAGGCCCACAGTGGCTCCTTGTTTTACCCAGGTATGATGAGGCTGGGATTTGGGCACACATCTGCCAGACTCCTGGGCTCTGGATCTTGTCATCAAATGGTGTGAAATGCCTCCTGCCCCATGAGGGTGTGGAGCGGGTGGTCACTGGCCGGGCAGCACACCGCAGAGAGCACCGCCACCAGCCTGCGGTGATATCTATCCAGGGACCAGTGACAAGAGTCCACCTGAGGGCATCCCGGCAGCGTTGGCAGTTGGCACCACCATCTGCCGAATGTCACCATAAACGCCGTGCTCTGTGCAGTCAGTGCTGTTCCCTGCGGGCCGGCGCTCCTAAGACCAGCGTCCAGCTCAGAATGTGGTGACACTCACGGGTGTGGTTGGTTATGGTGAAAAGACACCTTTAAATGGGCAAAGGGGAGAGACGCATGGGGACGAGTCCAGGAGAGACCAGGCACCAGCTCCAGGAGTCCCCTCCCCATGGCATCGCACCAACAGCACTTGATTCTCCCAGTGACGATGTGTGACAGTGTGTGTGGGCTGTGCCAGGTGGGGAAGCTCACCTGAGCCCTGGTGTCCACAGGGGTCATCACTTAGGCATGACGCACACACCCTGGTGCCTGACCTCGGCTGCCCAGACTCCAGTCCCCAGACCCCAGCCAGGGGTCCCTGGAGCTCATTTTGCTGCATAAACCATCTGTCAAATTTGCGCCCTGTGGCCCAAGGCCTGAGGCACACAGAACGCCCGTTTCAGTCAGGACGTCCTGGGGCCTGGAGCTCAGCTCCCCGGAGCGGGCAGGGTTAGTCTTGAGGACCGACCGGTCTTGGGGACATCCACGGCTCGGACAGCCCAGGCCTGTGAGTTCACCCCTATTCCCTGTGCGGCCGAGCCGGCTCCCAGCCACCGCAGGGCGGCGCGTGGCCCTGGGCTGCTGGCCAGGAGACGGCAGCATGGCACCCCTCTGCAGCCCCATGCCTGTTTGCCCCTTGTCCCCATGACTTTGTGTGTCCTGCTCTGACTCCAAGCCAAGGTTGTCCTGAGGCTCGATTCATGCAGCCTCCGAGAAGGAAGGCTCCTTCCCATCCAGGACATGGTGTCCCAGTGCCTGTCCTGCACCCCTGTGCTACACAGAGAGAACGTGGGCTCCTCCTACTCCTTCTAGAAGCACCCGTCTGGGGATAACGTGACCTCTGTGTGCTTCCTTTGCGGTCATTCCATTGTGCTTAGAAAGCACAGTGCGCCCACCTGGGAGGGTCCTCCTGGGCTGTGAGCTGCATATTCTGAGACCTCAAAGGGGTGAAGGGCAGAAGGCAGGAAGGAGCTGGGGGTCCCTATGCCACCTCTCACTGGCGGTGACCTGCAGCTGGTCACCCCGTCAGCCCGTCCTCATCTGCAAAACCAGGATGGCCCTGTGATGCCCTCTTGGTGGCAAAGGGAATGAGGAGTGTCCCCAGAGTCTTGGACAACACGTCTGTCTGATTAAACATAAATAAGGGACAGGCTTTCCTTAGCTCCACCTTCCTCTACCTGTGGACAGGTGGGGCCCTGACCACCAGGGGGGCAGCAGGGGGCGGCCCCTGCAGAGATTCAGTGACCCGTGAACTCGTCGTGTGCCGGGGGCAGGAGGGCCGGACACAGCAGTCATCACAGCGCTGGACGCTGCACCAGAGTTCATTCCACAGAAGATTCGGGGCTCCGGGGGATGCACCCCCTGCCCCCCACACAGCTGTGGGCTCCTAGAAGGTCTGGGTGGCGAATAGCTGAAGAGGCCCCTGGAGCACCTCTGGCAGCTCGCTTGGTGGGTGGTGTCGTGCACGTGGAGCCCAGGTGGGAGAGGGAGGCCCGGTCGTTGTCCCAAAGAGGCCGGTAGTGGCCCACCTGGGCCAGTGCCTCGGGGAGACCCCAGGGCCTGAGGAGGCCTTGGGATGTCCTCCAACATGGAGGCATCAGCCAGGTGTTTGATTCCTTTGGAGGAGCCCTGAGGAACTTTCTGGAATATGTTCACTATCTGTAACCCCCTCCCCCACCTGTGTCCAGCCCGTGGAACCTCTGCGGTCTTCTTCGGCCTCAGAAACCCCACATTTCCCAGAGGAGGGGACACGTGGTGTGCTCTCCACAGACTGGACGGGTTTTGTCCTCGGGTTCAGGGATGACAAGGACCAAGAGAGGATGGCCGACCCCAACTGCAGACGTGCATGCCCAGGAAGCCGAGGGCCGGGGGCGAGGCCGGGGCACCTGCGAGGTACGTTGGGAGGGTGAGGAGGCCTCGCCCAAGAGCTGTCGGGGCCCAAGGCGCCCTGCGGCTGCCCGCCCGAGCCCAGGCCCCGCTGAAGGCTGGGGAGCTGAGCGTGGCCCCATCGTCAGAGGTTCCTTGCTGGGAGCTCAGCCCGGCCCCGCTCCCGCTTCCTGAGCAGGACAGCTGGCTTCCTCTATGCCAAGAGCGGGTCGTTGTCCCCAGCCTGGGACAGCCGTGTCTCCAGAGACGAACGTGTCTGTCCGGCCCTGAGCATGTGGCCCCGTTTGTCTCTCCCTCGGTTACTGTTTGTGTGGAGGCCCCTGTGTCCAGGGTGCGGCCACGGCTCGGAGAGGCACGGGCAGTCCTTTGGAACCGCTGCTCCTGAGACATGGATGGAGGGGGTGTGCCCAGGTGCGCCTGGCCCACAGGAGTACTGTGTCACCTGTTGTGGGGTCGTGCTTGTCTGGTGACACCAAGCAACTGTAGGGTTGGCCAGGACCCTGAAGTACATGGCCGGGGGCCGGTCTCTGCTCTGATGGGAGGTAGAAGTGCAGAGCCTCTGGGAGCTGGGGGGCAGAGGGGATGGCCCTGGAGGGGGTGAGCTGGTCAGGGGGCGGCCGTGGGGCTGGTTCTGTGATGGAGCTTAACTGGGCCGGCTCCCCCTGGCCCCCTCATGCCTCCAGGTGCTTTTGTTTTATGCATGGACAGGAGTGGGGGAGCTGGCTGTCACCTGTGGGCGGGGAAGCTGGCCTGACCTGGCTTCCAGAGGGAAGTCCACCATGGTGTGGCTGGCCTGCTGGGCTCCTGGTCCTCAGACACTGGTAAGGCACCTCACGCTTGCCAGGTAGGGGTGAGTGAGTGTCCCCGTCGCAGGTGCCAGGGCGAGGCACCCTGAAGGGGCGGCCCTCCTGCAGCTCTGTTTGCACCAAGAGGCCTGTCCTCCCAGAGAGGCAGTTTACAAAGATCCGGGCACCTTCCTGTTGGAAAATGTGTCCTTCAGTCACCAGCATACGCAGGTCTGCAGAAAATCCACTTCTCAGTTTCAGTTTTACAAAATGCTCTTGCTGAGACGGAGTCCAAACTCGGTGCTTCCCCCAGTGATGGAGAGGACTCTGCAAGCCCACTTCGCTCTGACGGCCCTACCCTGAGCTCCTAAAGGGTCCTCCCCGAGGTCGGCCCCTCGCAGGCCCGTGTCTTTGGCTTGGTTTGTGGAGTCCGTACGTGACTGTGGAGGGTGACAGCTCCTTCCCCTGCAGGGACAGCCACCACGACTTGCTGGGAGGGAGGGGCAGCCTGCTTCTGAAGGCTCGTCTCCTGGAGCTGAGGCCACCATCTGCTCTGGAACAGTTGGGTGGGCCCCCCTGACCGGTTTCAGGTGTGGGGAGGGATGTGTCATCGGTGGCCCCAGGCCAAGGCTGGTGACAAAAGTGAGGGATCCCCGGGGCTCCGTAGGGTGGAGGCAACGAGGAGCCGACCCCAGGGATGGTGGCCGAGGCCCAGGCTGGGACTTGGGGAAGGTGTCCTGGAGCCCCACACCCCCAGTTCTCGTGTGTCTGCATCTGTGCGGCCCAGGGCGGCTGGCTGGGCCCTGGGTGCAAGGGGACGGCCGCTCTCCTTCCCTCCACTCCCTCTTACTGTCATGGCCACACTCCAGCCAGAATGTGAGTCCCTGCTGCTCTGCTTGCAGAGACAGGTGTCATTTTAAGGAGAGACTTTAACAAAAATCTACAGGAAGATAACAAAGTCTGAAATGAGGACAGTACCAAAATATAGACCGATTGGAGACCATGGGTGGGTGTGTGTGCACATATGCATATGTGTGTCTCTGCATGTGCGTGTCTGTGTGTATGTCTGAACGCGCATGTCTGCGTGTGCATGTGTCTCTGTGTGTGTGTGTGTCTCTGTCTGAGTGTGTGTCTATGTATCTGCGGGCTTGTGTATGTTTGTGTTCATTCTAATGTAACCACTCTCACATGCTTCTTCCATGTTGGTGAGTTGTTCATGCAGGGAGGGCTTCCTGGAGGAAGAGGACTTGGCCCTTCTGGCCTTTAGAGCCAGCAGCCCCATCTCCCGTCCTTGTGGATCTGACGGAGCCACTCTCAGTGGGGTCAGGTTGCTCTTCCATTTCTCAGATGCCTTCTTTCCAGGCCACATAAAAACCGCCCCTAGACAAACAGCTGGAGTTTATCTGATGCCCAGTGCCCGATCTGGCCCATTTCAACCACGAGGACCGGAGGCTTTGTGAGGCTGATGGTCAGTTTGGGCCTCAGAGCGGAGCATGGCCCATGGAGGCAGAGACCCCACCCTGGCCTGCCTGACCCCAGAGCCCAAGCCCGTCTTTCAGCTCTGCCCAGGCATCTGGCATTGGTCGGTGCCTGCGGGACAAGAGAGCTGGGGAAGCCTCTCTCCTGGGGGGCCCATGGGTGTCCCAGGTGTGGCAGCCTTTGGTCTTGTTGGTGCTCCCTGCGAAGATCGCCCCGTCTGTCTGCCGGCTTCCTGCCCAGCGAGGCTGGGGACAGTAGGAAGGGGTGCTTGGCCCGGGCAGCCTCAGTGTGGGCCAGGGCTCACGGCCACCCAGCAGGCAGGAGTGACAGGAAGACCCAGCCCTCCTCCTGGCCCTTTCCCTTTGGTGCGATCTCGGGGTGCCAGTGAGGACGCGCTCCGTCTTGGGAGCTCCACCTTGACCAGAGGTCATGGCTGATGTCAGGGGTCTGTCCTGCGCCCCAGACACCGAGGAATGGAACATGACCACCGAGCCGCTGCCTGGACATGTGTGCAGGCTCCAGACAAAATGAACACATGCTCCTCTCGAGTTCCAAATTGCAAAATTTTCATCTCAATTAATGTAACCATAGGTGTGGGGGGCAGCAGTCAGCACTGGAAAGCTAAGTGACACCTTCTTGGCATCTCACGTTGGTGAGAAGGCCAACTGATTATTTTTATATTACAATCCCCAGGCGTAGTCAAATTGGTTAATAAATTCACTGATAATCCTTTACTTCTTAATAAATTTAATTTCTGGAATTAATAAAATTAATTTCGAGGGTACATCTCTTGTGACCTTTGAGTGTGGCTTTCTTGGAGTGTGCATGTGGGGTTAGCATTCGCCCGTGTTGACGTGCAAATGTGAGATGGTGTGGCAGCATCTCTCATCCCATGGGAGAGTGCTGGCGTCAGGGGGACAGTCTTTTAGCTGCCTCCCATGGACAAGGCCTCACCTCTTGAGGCCACATGGGGAGAGCCCTCTGGGTCTCCCCAGGTGGCTTCTGTGCTGGGCAGCCTCCCTTCACATTGTCAGCCAGGTGACTCATCATAGGGAGCTCCTGAAATTGAGCACCAAACTTAGGTCTGAGCTTCCTGGCAGACAAGGCAAAAAGGGAAAATCGACTGGGTATGCTGCTCTCGTTGTCCATGAAAGACTCGTCTCAGCACCATAAAAGAGCACCAACAAGGCTGTTGACTTGGGTCCATCACCCTGGCTGTGGTGGCAGCTTGACAGGTCATCTCCAAACCACAGGGTCAGAACTATTTCCATTTTTAGGGTGAAACCACAGAGGCCCAAAGATGGACCTGCCAGAGGCCTCATAGCTGGCACAGGGCAGGGTGAAAATGAACCTGAGAGAAAGGGCCGGGCCCTTCCCAGGTGGGGAGCAGTGTGCAGAGCTGGCCAACATGGAGTGGAGGGTCGTCAGACCCCAGCATGGGCCAGCTCGGCTGCTCAGCAGCAGGTAACTGTGCACGAGGAAGGAGCCACCAGACTGCGGCTCCCTGGCCTGCAAAGTGGGGGTGCGAGGTGCTGGTCCTGCCGAGCCCCTGCCAGGTGTCCCCTTCCCCTGGCCATCTACCCCCTCCAGCTCTCCTCTGGCCTTGGCCTCAGACTGGATGACCTCAGCTCCCTCCACCCTGCCCGGGGCCCTCTCAGTCCTCTCCTGTCTGCAGCAGACATGCAGCTTCCACTGCCCATCCCCTCCTTTCCCAGGGTCATGCTTGTCAAGGTCAGCATTGCAGCTGTCAACCCCAAGGTCGCTCTCAGTGCCTCGTGGTGCAGGGGCCTCATCTCCTCCTTCCCCGGCTGGTCCTGGCCTGGTCTCCTGCCCTCCTCGTCCCTCTGGGGTGGTCTCTGTGATCCTTCTGTGGGGTGCTGCCTGCCCCCTGCTAAGTGCTGGCCTCTCTAGAGTCTGAGGGGGAGATGAGGAGGCACAGGATGGGGGCACGGGCTCCAGAGGCCACCGCAGGGGGTCATCTTGGGGCTTGGATAGTGGCAGATGGGGCTTTGGATGGGGGTTTCTGTCAGCTCCTCCTGTCACAGCCCCCTGTGCCAGGGCTGCCTGAGATCTCCATCAGGCTTTGTGGGCAGGTGTCCTTCCTCCAGGGGTCTGAACACAGAGACTTCCCCCTGCCCAAGATAGCCCAGGCAGCTGTCCTGCCAGCCCCCTGCTGCCGTGCCCGTGCCCACCAGCTATACCCACCGCCCGTGCCTGCCACCTATACCCACCACCCATGCCCCCTGCCCATCCTCACTGCTCGTGCCCACCCCATGCCCACCGTCAGCCCCTCAACAACCTCCAGCCTTGACCTCCCCAGTCAGCATTGAGGAGAAAAACCCTGGTGAACCGAGGGGCGGTGTCGGCTCTCGGATTGGCCCGGCGCTGTGCCGCCATTAACTCTGTGGCGTGCCACCCGAGGACTAATGAAACCAGATGGCGGTAAAACCCGAGTGGAGGCGCAGAGACGTTTTTACATTTAAGTTGATCAAAATTAGGTGGAACGGCATATGCTCGTGGAGATTAAGAATTTTTTAACTACATGTTAACGGCGTTTCCTAATGCCCTTCCTGGGGGTCTCCACATAGCTCCCCCCGCACCGCTCCATTCTCGCTGTTCCTGTTCTCTGTCACAGGGACCTCTGGGCTCTGGGCCGCTTGGTTTGGGTGTAATTTAAGCGGGTGGAATATTCAATGCAGACGTCACCGCATTCGGGTGGCATTAGCAGCTGAAGGAATGAGGACTCACTCTAGCTCTCATGGGGAGCCGGTGGGCCTTTTCCCACCGGATCCCAGGGACCCCCACAGACAGCCGTCTCTGTGGCAATGAGCAGGGCACTGTAGCTTTGCAGGGTAGGCCAATTTGCAGGGCAGCCCTGCACACTTCTGCTGTCCTATGTATCATTGCGTCCCTGGCTGGGGGGCACTGGGCTCAGACGCAGTGCTGGTCCCTTAAGGATATCCCACCTGCGGATGGAGGGGAGGCCGCACCCCCTGGAGGCCGCACCCCCTGGAGGCCAGTGCTTTCCGGGGAGGGGGCACAGTGGCTGCAGCCCCTGGCCAGGCCTGTGCTGGGCCCATCTCCCCAGGCAGTGTACATGGCACCGTGGGTGGTGCCCTGGTGTGTGTGGTGGCCAGGGTCCGCAGGGGCCCCCGGGAGGTGCACACTGCCTTGTCAAGCGCCTGCTCTCTGGGCACCGGAACTCACTCCTGCTCTTCCAGAGGGAATCTGGCTGTTCTTACAGCCTTTTAAGAAGCTTGTTTATTTATTTATTTTTTTATTGAGGTGAAGTGCACGTAAGAGAATTAACCATTTTCACGTGGGCATGGCACCAGCATTTAGCATGTCCACGGTGTCACGTGAGCACCACCTCTATCAGGTTCTCAAACATTTTCATTGCCCCATGGAAACCCCGTTCCCATTAAGTGGTCACTGCTTAATCACCTTCTGCCTGCTCCGGAAGTCCCAATCTTACCACATTTTTGAGGCAAAGGCCCAGAGACAGCTCTGGACTGGGCCTGTGGATGTCCAGCCAAAGGTTCTGGACATTTCAGCAGACATGCAGTCTTCTCTCCGCACCCTGAGCAGGGAGACAAAGACAGCGGGTTTGCTCCTGGCTCAGCCCAGGCTGCCCCACTCTCCAGGTGTGCCTGACCTTGGGCGAGAACCCTGGGCACAGTCCTGTTGGAGACATTTGACAGGCTGGTGTCACGTTGGCACTAGCAGCCGCTCCTCGTGGTGGCGGGTGCAGGCCTGGTGCGCCGCGGGCTGCAGGCACACGACGGAAGCAGTGCTCCTTGACCCTCTCCACCTGCCTCCCAGGACGCTCGCTCCCTGGCCCTGCCTCCCCCCATCTCTTCCTGAGATGTCTGAGGGCCTGCGTGTATGGGCCTGGGCTCGAGAGGGGTGGGAATGGCAAGGAGCAGACACTGACCCAGCCGGGCCCTGGAGCTGTGCCGCGGCCCGGGATGCTGGCGGCTGGTGAGTCCAGCACACAGGCTTCCGGCTGCTGCCCGCAGGCTTGGCTCTGGGCCACCCCGAGGCCTCGAACCGTGTCTCGGTGGGAAGCAGCCCCTTGCTGGGGAGCAGCAGACCCTGGGCATGGGCTCACGCTGTCCAGTCCCGCGGCCTGGACAGTGGGTCCCCTCCCCCAGCAGAGGCAGCGAGGCCGGGTCCTTGATTCCTGGGCCAGGCCCCGTGTGGCCTCCATTCCCCTCCCTCCCCGCTCTCTCCTCTCCGTCCTCCTGCTCGGGGCGGGCACAGTGGGGGTGAAATCCTGGCAAAGCCCACTCTGTTTTCCAGCCCAGTAAGGCTCACATGTGACAGCACAGGGGACCGTCCTCATGAAAAGCCCCTTTGTTTCTTCTGGCTAATTAAGAAATAGCAGCAGGCCTCACCAGGGGCCCAGGCCCCACGTCCTCTCTGGATGGCGGCCATGTCCTAGGGGCCGCACAAGCCCCGCCAGCAGTTGAGTAGGATCCCGGGAAGACCGCCCAGGCCCAGCAGGCCCTCCTGCCGCTTCCCGTGGGCCGCTCGCCCAGGTCCGCATGCCGTGCCTTTCCATCCTTCAGAGTCGGGAAGGCGGATGTTCTGGGAGCGGGCGCAGGACCCGGGCACCACGGACTCAGATTTGGACCTGGTTCTCCCTCTGCCAGGAGGCCCTGCCCAGTACTCAGCCTTCTGACGCTCAGTCCTCGTGTCTGTGAAATGGGACAGTAGCTGGGCAGAGGGCGCCCGCAGCTGAGGATGCTTCCAAGAACTCACTGGGCACATCAGTGCCTGGGGTCCCCAATCGGGCCTGCCACGTCTGCACCTGCTGGAGGGTTGTCTGGGGTGGCATCTGGAGTCCACGTCCCTCCACCCCTCGAGGATGCCCCGCCTTCTCCCCTCTGTGCAGCCGCCTGTGCACTCAGGGACTGCGGACGTGTCCTGGACATTCTGATGCCAGGCTGGCACAGAGTGAGAGGTTCTTGCTCAGCCACAGTTGCGGGGCGTCCGGCGCCTCCTGACCATGACTGTGCAGAGCATCAGGGCCATGCCCACCATGGAGGACTGGCTGAGGGGACTTGCCCCTCTCTGATCATGGCCGAGGCTGGACAGTGGGGCTGTAGGTTCTCATAGCTTCAGGTGAGAATCCCAACCTGAGAATCCGACGGGAGCCACAGGGATGCTGGTGTTTGGGTGCCGTGTCCCACAGACTCTCTGAAGCTGGTCCAGTCCTCGGCTGTGGGACGTGGTGACCGGGACCCAGGTGAGCTTCCCAGTGTCTCGGGGCCTTGGCCTTCTGGTGTCTGTAATGGGGGTGGTAACAAGCTTACTCCAAGGCTTGTGTGAGACCTCGGGGGGTTACTGCAGGTGAATGGTGTACTCAGAACACCCCTCCCACCTCGCTTCTGCCTCACCATCATGACCGTCCCTCTCCACCATTGTCATCGCCACCCATGACCTCGCGGGACACCTGGCTGTGGGCCAAATGGCCCAGGAACTCTTGAAACCTCATGTGTCCTCCAGGCTGAGCCAGGAGCCAATGGCCTGTGTACAGATGACAAAACCGAGACCCCAGGAGGAAACTACTCCCCCACGGATGCCGTAATATTCAGGGGGTTCTGTCTGTGTCCCCACAGCGTAGTCAGACAGTCACCCCGAGATGGGCGAGTGCCCTCACCTTCTTTCCTGGAAGGAGTTCTCACCCCGTGGAACCGGAACCTGCACCCGGAGGAGACGGGCCCGAGAAAACCAAAGCACCCTTTTCCCCCAGCGTGACACGTGGCCAGCGTTCCCTGCGGCCGGTCTGTCCCCTGGGAGCCATCGAGGAGCTCGAGGCAGGGAGGGCCTGAGTCTGCAGTGCAGGCAGGAAGGCGCTGGGGACACCTGGACCTCGAGCAATCAGCAAGCTCTTAGGTGCTGACCCCAAGTGGAGAGCCCTAGGGTGGTTTAAATTTGAAAATTAACATGAAATCAAAAGAGACAGAGTAATTTTTCATTCTGCTTGAAAGGTTATCTGCTTTCTCAGCCGATGCTTAGTGTACTGATACATGGTGTCAAAAGGTAAATGATTTTAAACCAGATTCAATTTAAATTTCATTACATATTTGTAGGAGATATGGGCTCCAAGAATGCCTCGCCTGGTCTTGGAGGATCTTTCACTTTTAATAACTCTGGTGCCTAATGCCCTAATCTATTTATTATGCCGTCTTGTCACAGGGGCATCCTCCCTGTGCTCCCCAGAAGCTGACTTGGAGTGTCCGTGAAACAGGCCCGTGTCCCACAGGGCTGCTGTGCGGGGGACTGAGCGCAGCCTGGGGGGCCCGCGGGAAGGCAGGCTGGAGATCCCGGTCCTGAGAGCGGCTCGGCCCCATCACCCTGTGGTCGTAGGCAAGCTGCAAGCTTCCTGGGGCCCCGGTCTCCCCATCTGAAACACGGACGCCCGAGCATCTGACCTTCTTATGGCCCTTCCTGCAAAATGAAGTGACAAGAGCCGGCTCTTCCTCCCCCGCCTGAGTCTCGGCTTGGCTCAGCCACATACCAGCCGTGCAACCTTGGCCCAGTTATTCAGTCGCTTTTTCGTGGTCTCCTCGCTGAAACAGGGACGATGGTGGGGCCGCTCCACGGGGGTGAATAGTGTCCCCTTGAAGTTCGTGTCCACCTGGGACCTCAGAATGTGACCATATTTGGAAGTAGGGTCTTTGCAGATGTAACTAGTTAAGATGAGGTCATCCTGGAGTAGAGCAGGCCCTAAATCCAACGACTGGGGTCCTTATAAGAAGAGGAGAGGACACAGGGACGCAGACACGCAGGAGAAGGCCTTGTGATGACGGAGGCAGAGATGGGAGAGATGCCCCCACCAGCCATGGGACGCCTAGGATCCCAGCCAATGCCTGCAACCGGGAGCGAGGCCTGGAGCAGGTGGTCCCTTAGCCTCAGAAGGAACCAGACCTGCCCGCGCCTGGATCCCAGACTCCTGGCCTCCAGAGCGAGAGAGGATAAACTTCTGTTGTACACGCTGTCTAGGCTGTGGACTTTGTAAGGGCCGCCCTGGCATGTGAGTGCCCCACCCTTGGGGTAGGCTGAGGGGGCCAGAGCTAACTTCTGTATGGCCCGCAGACCATGCCCAGCTGCAGGTGGCACCGTGGCCATGTCTGCCACCTCTGTCTTTCCTTTCCTGCCTCACCACCTTCGTCCCTCCTGCCCCCGGCCACGGCCCATCACAGCTCTGCTCTGAGCCCCCCTCCACATCTGAAGGCCGTGGGGCCATGGCAGCAACCACAGCCTATGTTCCGGTCAGTGATGTGACCCACTGCAGCACGTTTCTGCCGGATGAGATGGCACGTCATGCAGACGCGTGATGAAGTGGCCTCTATGTGTGCAGCATCACTGTAGGAAAAGAAGTCGGAGCCAGAGGCTCTCCCGTCAGGGGTGCGGGTGCATTTCCCCACCTTCTTTGAAAAGTGCCAGCACGTCTCCGATCTGCTGGGGGCGCGTGGCTGGGCGCGTGTGGCTGGGCTTGCTGAGGATGCTGCTGCTTCAGAGAGGGCCGTACTGACCTCGCCGTGGCCGTGGCACCACCACTGGCTTCATTTGGGAAATGAGGAGAGGGAGCAGCCCCCTCCACTTGTCTCGTGGTTTTCACCCAGGGCCAGTGAGTGACCGCAGGTGGGGAGGCCCAGCCACAGTGGGTGGACAGAGCTCGCTGGAGGACCAGAGAGACAGGCAGAACATGGCTCCAGGGAGAGTCGAGAGGCCCCAAGTCTGGAAGTTTCCATCAGGACAGGCCTGCTGTGGTTTGCAGACACCTGGCGCTAGTGAGTCCTGAAGGTCAGGGCTCGGAAGGGTTCCAGAGTGGGGGCTTGGCTGGGCTGGCAGTGGTTGCAGAGGGCTGTGGGGGGAAGGCTGGGAGCCTGTAAGTCACGACCCTGTCCACGATGTAAGCAACTGACTCCCATGCCAATGGCTGGGAGAGCCCCGGGGGTGGGCAGTGGCATGCCAACTTTCAAAAAATGTCTATTTGTAGGGGCCACGCGTGCGTGGATGGAATCTCCTTTGGAAATTAATCGTCTGGTAAACTCTCCCAGCCGTGGCCCTCACAATGCAGCATGCGGGGCGTGGAGAGAAGGGCCGTAAATGGTCTGCTCTGCCCCATTGCACCAATTACTGCTTCATCATCGTCCGCTGGCTTTACTCCCCCAGCAGGGCGTTGCTCTTAAATGCACACATGGGCACTTTTTAAAAGTAACGTTAATGCATCGTCAGAACTCTTCTCGATTTGGGTTTGTTTTATTTTGCGACATCACACAGTGAGGAATGGAAGGTTCTGGATCATGGCCTGGAGACTGTGGGGGTTAGGTTTGCGGACTCGCTCTCTCCGGGCGCTGAGCTTGCTTCTGCCTGGCCCCAGGCTCTCTGCTCCCTCTCCCCTCGCCCATCTCTCTCTGTTCGGTGCTGCGAGTGGCGGTGTTTGTTCCCGTGCCACACATGAAAACCACAAGATCATCCCCCAGGCATTAGTCATCATGAAGCCGGGGAGAAAAACAAGGAAATCCCAAAGTGCGGTTTCCAGGATGCGTGTTGTGTCTGCAGTGAACGGTGTTTCTTACTAATGTGGGGTTTCAGGGATCCATCGCGGGCCGGCGGTGGGGCACAGAGGCAGGAGGAAGCGCGGCTGCAGGCGGCTCGCCACCCTTTAGGCGTGGAAGGTGGATCTGGTGTGAAGGTAAAATCTCCTCTTGGAATTGTCCCGTCTGTACTGGCTTTGCCGTTACAGCGTCACATTCGTTCCCTGGTGGCGTTGGCCTGCTCAGCCTGGTCAGCCATCCCTCGTGTTGCATCTGTAAACTCAGAGGCCCGGTGTTGTTGGATGGCTGGGCGGAGGGCTGTGCTCGCTCGTTACTCTGGGCTCGTACTCAGGGCAAACCAGGGTGTGGTGCCTGGCCGCAGAGAGGACAGAGGAGACCCATTTGGAGTGAAACTTTGTTCCAGAAATGGAACCCTGGCTTCCGGCCCTCTCTGGGCAGATCGGGGTGGAGAGGGCGTGAGAGCAGAGGGCTAGCTTGCGTGTCCTTCAGTTGTTGCTGCATGCCTTAGGAACGTCTTTGTCTGCAAGTAACATGCCGTCTGACTAACACGGCTGTCAGCAGTGAGAGCTTGTTTTTCCCCATGAAGAAGCCTGGAGGTGGGCAGCCCAGAGCTGATGCAGGGCTGACGGGTGTTATCCATGACCAGACCCCTCCGTCTCTACCCCGCCTTATTAGGCTTGTGCAGGCAGCGCTCACCCCACCCCACGCCACCTTGAGCTGGCTCCATCCTTGCGCCATCTTGGATTCTATTTCCCTCATGCAGTGGTTGGCTCCCGGCGGCACAGGCTGATGAAACCCCACCCCGCGTTCTCCATTTGCTGAAATGTTGCTTACCGGGTGAGCGCAGGACCTGGTGGGATCAGGGTCACAGCCATGAGGAAGAGGGGAGCTCTCCCAAGCACAGCCCGGAGCTCTCGTCTCCCTGGGAACGTCATTCCCGTCAAGTGCCAGTGAAGGTGAGATGCTCAGAGACGCACAAAGAGCAGGAGGGCGCCCTGGAGATCAGGCTGGTCCTGCGGGGACATCCTGCCGTGGGCTCTGTGTCCACTCACTGTGGGTGACCTGAGGGAGTTAGGGGGTCATCTGCCAGTCACCCCCAGGAAGGACTTGGCTTCCCTGAGGCCAGAGCAAGCAGAGAGGCCTGGTGAGGCTGGAAGCGCCCCTCAGTGACTCTGAGGCACCATGGGTCCCCTGGGACCTGCCTCGTGTCCAGCCTGTCCTGGACACTGGAGGATGGACTATGAGGCTGCCTTGGGAAACCAGGAGCAGCCCGAGGTGGCTCCAACAGCTGGAGCTCCTGGGACCAGCTGGGTGGCGTGTGTCAGTTGCTTTCCAGTAGGAGACGTGGAGCCGGCAAGTCTTAGCGGAGAATGGCCAGGGCTGGACTGGACAGCCTGGGGCAGTGTCAGCCCCCGACCCCAGTCCGCCCCAGCGTCTAGGCCTGCAGCTCGCTGGCCTCTGTCTCGTTCTCTGAAGCTCATGCATCAGAACTCTCCATCTGATTGACCCTGGATTGGTCTCCCCTGACCCCACACAAGTCCTAAGGCCATTGTCCTTGGGCAACAGTGATGTTAGGATGTGGCTGTGGCCTCATGTCTCTTAGAAGGTGCTGTGCTGGCCCAGCCAGGAAAGTGGGTTCTGTGCTCCACTCTCTGCCCATGGGCTCTGCTGGGACCCACTTGTCCTACTCCAGGCCAGTTCCACACCCAGCCCGTTCAGGGGACCCCACGGGGCAGGCACGGTCCAGTCTTGGAGTCGGGAACTCTCCCAGAACCTCCCGTGTGGCCGGCTTGTGGCATCGGGCTGGGCATGGGGATGAATGTGTTACTTGCCCAGCTTTGGCAGCTCAGGCAGGGGTGTGGCCCCATCTGGACAACTCCAAATACCCTCCTTGCCCCCTGATGCCCCACATGCCTCTCCCAGCCCTGGCTCTGCTTTCCTTCAAGGCCCGAACTCCCTAGGTTTTGGCTGGAGCCTTGGGCCTCTGTATGCCAGATCAGCCACCTGTGACTTTGCCCCCTGTCCCTGGGTGCCCAGCCCTGGCTGGGGCTGCAAATCTGGACAAGGAGGGGCACCAAGGGGGCCCAGGAAAGAGCCGTCATCCAGCCACCACCCCCATTTCTGTGCATCCTGGCCTTCCTGCCAGGTTGCTGTAGTGGGAAGCCTGCAAACAGCAGGTAAAAACAGGCCGGCAGGGATGGACACAAGGCCAGGCCAGATGTGGACATGGGGTCCCCACAGAGGGAAGTGATGGGGCTCCAGGTGCTGGCGCTGGCCTTTGAAGGTGGCCGTATAGAAATCTGGGTGTGGTGCCTCAGGGTTTCCGTACCCCTACAGAGTGTAGGACCAGACCCCCTCTTGAGACCACCTCTCTCTTCCCCATGGGGAGAGCCCTGCGCTCTGTCCCATCTCAGAGTCCTGACCCTGCTGTGAGCAGGCGTGTGTTGGGGTGAAGTGGAGGGACCTGCGGACACGGCAGGCTTGGAGCTGTGGCCACAGCCCTGGATGGACACGTTCTCGGTGTGATCTGGTGCTGCAGGTTTGGGGCAGAAATCTAAGCAGCACATGGAGGTCAGGAGATGTTGCTGCTGTCCATGAGCTGCCTCTGCTCGGCGGAGGCCGGCCTTGGCCCCTCCCACCATGGCACTGCCTGGCTTTAGGCCCGTTTCTGACTATATGCTCCCGTAGTGTCTAGAAGGCATCAGCCTTCCACTGATAATATTTCCGTAGATAAGTACTCTTTTCTCCCCATGCTCCTCTCTGTCTCTCTGTCCCTCTGTCTCTCTCTCTCCATCTGTCCCTCTCTCTCATCATCTTCATCATCACCATCATCACCATCATCACCATCATTCAGAGTACGCAGAGTCTTCCTCTCCAGGGATCTTGGCGTGGAGGGTTTAGGGGGAGCCTCCCAATTCAGTGCCCCCCACTACCAGGAGTCGGCCTTCCTCAGGCCCCCCCAGGCGTCAGCTCAGCCCAGCATTTCTCAGACTGGGCCTTATGACCCTCTGTTGACGTAAAATCAATCTAGCGGGTTAGGATCGTATTTAATGAAGTAAACTAATTCCCCACAATAAAGTCCCCTTTGTGTGTACAGTTCTATGAGGTCTGGCACATGCCCAGGTTCTTGTAAACATCACAGACAGCACACAGAATGCTCCCCACACACCAACCCCAGCAACCACTGATATGTTCTCGGATCCTGTAGTTTTGCCTTTTCCAGAACATCATGTGAGTGGGATCCATTCCTATGGTCTTTGGGGCTGGCTTCCTTCCCTTAGCATGGAGCACTAGGTTTGTCGTGTGGCTGCTGGACCAGGAGTCCATCTGTTTTCACTGCTACCCGGAGTTCCGTGGTACATAGGTGGCCCGCGCTTTCCTATCCACTCGCCCATCACAGGGCATCCAGCTGCTTCTAGTTTCAGATGATGACGAATAAAGCTGCATGAATGTTTTTGTCCAGCCTTGTGTGTGGAGATCAGCTTTCGTTTCTCTGGGGTCATGGTTTTGGGGGTCCTGTGAGGTAGCCTAGCACAGGAAGTGGACGGAGCTCTGCAAGTGGTACAGCCAAGAGGGGAGCGGGATGCGCGCTGGGCTCTGCAGGCTCCCTGGACGCCCCCGTGGGTGGGTCTGTGTCCCGCGTTTGAGCTGCAGTGTCCTTCAAACCACTTTTCCTTTCAGACTTGAATGTTGCTATTGTGGGGTCTGCCTGGGAAGGGGGCCGGGCTCGTCTGATGTTGTCATGAGCGGGGGCCCAAGTCAGATCACTGTTCCCAAAGGGATAGGATGCAAACTGGAAAACTCAAGGGTCATCGTACCCCACATGGCCTGAGCCTCTCAAGATGGCGTCTCTTCGTCCATTGAGACGCTCTCTGCACACGTTTCTCGAGCGCATTCCTTGGGGCCCAGCTGGCAGCAGAGCTAAAGCCTGAACCTCACCCTGGAAGCCCCAGCCTGGGGGCGTCATCACAGGATGATGCTTGGGGCGGGCATGGGGCAAGGGCCAGGCATCACTGGGATCTGCCTCTGCCCCTCCCCACTCTGACCCTCCTCTCCTTCTCCCTGCTCCTCTGTGCCCTGCACCCCCCCAGCCGGGGCCCTGCCCACCATCCCCTCTGCCCAGTGCCCCCCACCTGTGACCACTTGCTTGATGCCCTCCTTCCTGACGCTCAGACCCCCCTGAGCACCACACCACAGGGCTGCTTTCTGACGCCCCCTGCCCCCTGCTTCTCCTCTGTAGACTCTCCCGTCTGCTCACATCCTGAATTGAGGGCCATGTGTGCTTCCTCTGATAAGTGCAGGCTTTGCAGGCCGCTCAGAGTCTGTCGCAGCCTCTCTGCTTGGCCTTGTCGCTGGAAAGTCCCTCAGCACGTGGGTGAGGCTGCTGTTAGGGCTGACATGCATCCCCAAAAACTCAGATGCTGAAGTCCCAGCCCCCAGAACCTCTGAATGTGCCCTTATTGGGAAATAGGGTCATTGCAGATGTAATTAGTGAAGAGGAGGCCGTGCTGGAGCAGGGTGGCCCCAGACTCTGGGTGACCGGTGTCCTTATGAGAAGAATGCCACGTGGAGGGGCACCAGCACACGGGAACCCTGGGAACATGTGTGGGCAGAGAGTGACCAGGGACACCAGAGTGGCCACAAGCCTCTGAATCTGGGAGAGAGGATGGAACAGATTCTCCCCATGGCCTTGGAAGGACCCAACCTGCCGACCCCTGGGTTTCAGACCTCCAGAACCGGGAAACAATAACTGTCAGTGGTCTCAGCCGCCCCTTTGGGGGCACATTGTTAAGCCAGCCACAGAAAACTAACGTAGCCTGCATTTAAGGTCAGCTGTTAGAGGATCGCCTCTGGTTTGAGAGCAGCGTCTGCTCTCCTGAGCAGGGCCCTGAACATGCTGCCTTCCATTAGCCTCAGTCCACCTGTCCATCTGTCCACCATCCACCCAGCACCCACAGGGCAGCCTCACACACCAGGGCTCTGTCAGGCGCTGTGACACCTCCACTGGTTATTTCTGGCAGGTGACCCTTCCTGGCCCCTGCCCGGTCTCCCCTGCTGTGACCTGTGTGCAACACCTGCCCTGGGCGGCCGCCATTCTCAGCTACAGCCTGCTGTGGACGGAGAGGAAGGAAGGCCCTGGAAGGAGGGGCCCGGGGCTCTGGGTGCCAGGAGCACTGGCCGCCGTCGGAGTCAGCACCCCGAGCACCTCAAGCTGTGGACCGAGGGGCAGTGACAGGGCTGTGGGGTCAGCGCAGAGGAGCGAGGAGGGCCGTGTGGGGATGATCAGGGCTCATGCAGAGCAGGGTGCAGCGCAGGAAGGGTGGCAGGAAGCAGCAAGAACCTCGGTGCAACGGGCCAGCAGTCCCAGCCCAGCTGGCAGCCACTGCCCGAAAAGACAGGAGGGGCACTCACACATGTGACATACAGTAAACACAGTGCACACACGTGCATGCACAACACAACCCACGCATGCACACACAGTGCACCCACTCACCTTGACACATACGCAGGATGCACACCTGCACGCACCTGCCCTTGTCTCCGCGGGGCGGCTGCAGTGGGTGCTCAAGGGGGTAGAGTTTGCAGTGGAGACCTGGCACCTGGCAACCTCTGCCGGAGGCCCGGACGACCAGCTGCCACCTAGTTTTTCCCCACTGGACCTGCCAACCCCACCGCAGCCTCCTGAAGTCGGGAAGATGGAAAACCACCTGGAAGCTGTTGATAGGCCCCCTGTGTACCATTCCTCAGGCAGAAGGCTGTCTTCTGGGGCTCCTTACCCGCCGTGGTCTTAGTGGGTGACACAGCCCAAGAAGCAGAAATTTCCTCTGTAAGGTGGATGCAGACATTTTAAAACCGCAGTTCCTTTCTCTTTATTGTACTTGGGGGTCCCTGTCTCCTTGGGTTACCCATGGGGGGCGTCCTGTGAGCTTTTCTCTGGAGTCAGGGTCGGTCCTGTGTGGATGCCGGGTTCCTGGATGGGTCTGCCTTCTCCTTGGGGTGGGGAGGGCTGCCCTGAGCTGTTACTGCCGGGGGCTGTCATGTGAGACGGCAGTCCAGAGGACCAAGATGGTCAGAATGGCTCAAATGACAGACTCGGGGCACTGAGTCAGCCCTCAGTGAAAGATGAGAGTCATGCCAATGTGATGAAGGTGACAAGGCCACCTTCTGAGGGGTCTTTGAGGGTTTTCTGAGCCAGCTGAGCCAGTAACCTGAAGGCCCTCTCAGCTCCACGTGGGGCCGAAGCCCGCTGTCCATCCGGGAAATCGGCAGCTTGCCTTAACAGCACAGGTTCCCCGGCCTGGGAGCCTCGAGGCCTCTCCCCGGAGCAGAGCCAGGCCCATGCCCACGGCCAGCTTTTGTCACTGTGGATGAGTCTGAAGAGGGACGGGTGGGAGCCAGGGCTGTTTCAGAGCCTCTTGGACAAGTCGAGGCCCTGCCTGCCTGCCCCGGGGCTCAGACACGCGTCCTCCAGCCCAGCGTGCACATGTATAGCTGCCCAGGGCCGTGCACAGGCTCCCTTGCGAGTTTCCTGCGGCTGAAGTAACGAATGACCATGCACGTAGTAGATTATGACATCGCACATTCATGGGTCTTGGGGTCTGGGGTCTGGGGTCTGACACGGGCTCCCTGCTGAACGGGTGCTGGTGGGATTGGCTCTTTCTGGAGGCTCCAGGGTGAAGCTGTATCCTTCCCTTTTCCAGTTTCTGGAGTCGGTCACGTTCCTTGGCTCATGACCACTTCCTCCATCTTCAAAGCCAGCAAAGGAGCATCTTTTCTCCTGTCTGACCTCTGCTCTCGCCCTCCCATCTTCTCCTCTGACTCTGACCCTCCTGCCTCCCTGTTCTGAGGACCACTGTGAGGACACTGGGCCCACCCGGATAACGCAGGACCATCCTACATCTACAGACCCTTGACTTCGTCACACACACAAGGTCCCTTTTGCCGTGTCGAATAACATAGAGCCTCCTGGGCTTCCGTGGGGACGTTATTCAACCTGGCACACTCACCGAGACCCCTTGGATCCTTCAAATCAGGACCCCGTTCCAGCCTGGGAGGGTCATTCTGGCTTCATCTGGGCACCCACCTCTTAGGCGCCTCCCCCTGGCTCTGCCCGGCAAACTGAGCCATGTCAGACCCCCTGGAGGGCTCGTGAGAGGGGTTTCTGATGCAGCAAATCTGGGCTGGCCTGAGATTCTGCATCTCTGACACATTCTTGGTGCTGTTGCGGGTCCAGGCCACGTGGAGAGCCCCTGTTTCACCTGCACATGTGTGTTCTTTGCCTCCTGGCTCAGCCCTGCAGTTGCTGGGTGACCTGGTGCCCTATTAGTCAAAGCCTCATTCGCCCCACGTGGGTCCACTGGGTGCCCACGAGGATTCTCGTTCTGGCTGAGTGCTGCCCACCAGTCTGCGCCCAGGCTGGATGGGGCGCCGGGAGCCCCCTGTGGAGCCGTGGAGAGGGCATGCCTGGCCGCTGCCCTTTGTGGGTTTCGGGGTCCTCTGCACCAGCATTTCCTCTGCTGCTCACAGCCCCCCTTGGGTGGGGCTCGTGCCACTGGCCTCATGGTACAGAGGAGGCCCCCTCCACCCTTGCCAGGAGCCTGGAGGCGCTCCCCCTGCAGGGCCCTCATTGGGCGTGGATGCTGACTCCAAACTCCTTCTCAGCAGGCAGAGAGGGGCCAGGGGCTGCCGCCGAGCCTCCCGCCAGCTCCCACCCACAGCTGCCGCTGCATGGTGGCCACCCAAGGCCCCTGAGCCCCAGAGGCCCTGGTTCTGGAGCCTTTGTCCTGGGAGGGACAGGGTGGGCATCTGAGTGCCCCTCACTCCTGCAGACTCTGTGCATGCTGGCTTTGCACAGCTGACCGCACAGGGTGCCCGCTGTGCCGAGAGCTCCCAGGGGACTTCTCTCATTGTTACCTCCTTCCTGGTCCTTGCAAGAAGAGACAATGTCCCTTGAATGCATTTGCATGTTGATCACGCTGCCATTATGTATCCAGGAGTTTTTATCGTGAGAAGAATGAGATAATCATGTTGGTATATACTGAATAGACTTAGAAAGATTGCAAGATGGCACTTCCATTGGAAGAGGGGAATTAGTGTAAAAATACTCTGTCAAAATATGTTGTTCTAAATGCTGAGTTGATGGTTCTTTTGTTTTGCTTTGTTTCTTGAATGTGTCATTAGAAAAAATTAACAATGACACCAACTGGGAGAGGGGCTGCAGTTCCTCTGAAAGGGGGATGTTGAGTTGTCCTTGTCGTTTTTTAAATGATTTCTTTGCCTTTACATATTATGTCTCTCATTATGAAGGCCCATCATAACTTTTTTTTTTTCACTTTGTGAAAGTCAGATGTGAGCGTTTGGAGAAATCAGACATAAGAAAAATGCTGTGAAGCAGCTTTCGGGCCCTAGCGCCCCCACCGCCCAGGTGCCCACTGGCCTCCCACCTGCAGCCCATCGTGATGCTGAGTCCAGCCGTGGGTGGGAACTTGGGAGCAGGAGGTGGGAGGTCTGTAGCCAGTGGATCCCAGCCCGAAGAGGTGGGCATGCTGACAGCGTGCCCCAACTAGTCTTCTTAACTCCTCTGGGGTCTCCTCCGAAAGCTGGCTGTGTTTTCTGGAGTCCAGCAGAGTCCTGCCCTCTGAGGACCCTTAGAAAATAGGGCAGCCTGAACACATCCAAGAACGGATGAGCAAATGCATGCATTTTGTATGAAGACAGATGTGTGCCTGCTTCAGTGGGTGAGGGAACGAATGAATGAATGAATGAATGAGTGAGTGCGGAGGTGGGCCGTGGGAGCCCTGCCTGCAGAGATGTCGAGATGCCTTTGCACCCAGACATCGCTGTTTCTGAGGAAGCCCGCGGGAGGGTGCAGCCATCTCACTGTCAGGCTCACAGTGGAAGAGAGAGCGCCCCGCTCCATCCTGTCACTTGTGCTCATGTGGAGAATCTTTTCTCAGGAAGGAACCCGGAGCCCTGGTGCCCAGAAGGTCCACCGGCCTAGACAGGCCCGAGGCCAACTGGAACCCAGAGCAGGAGGGCTGTGTGCTGACCTTGGAAAGCCCTCAGGGCAGAGCTGGGCTGGGCGGCCCCTAATGGCCCCCAGGCTGTCCTTCCTTCCCTGCCTCGTCCCTCCTGCCTGGCAGATAGGTCCCCCTGGGGCTGGACCCCAGAACCTTCCAGAAAGCAGACCAGGGTGTGGCTCCTGGAAGAGGGGTGCAGGCATAGAGTGTGTGTGGGGGAAGGATGGGGTGCAGGTGGGGGCCCCAGGTCCCGCAACCCTACTGGCACCCCAGCGTGCCCTGACACGGAGCCCCAGAGATGGGCAGCAGACAGCCCGCCCCTGCCTCCCAGGAGACCCCCCAGCTGCCGTCACAGCTCAGGGGCTGCAGTTACTCAGAGAAGCTTCCCGGGAGCAGAGCGAGGACAGCATTTTGTGTATATATGTACTTTCAACAATTGTTTTCTCAGAATGAGAAAATACGCTCATCCCTGTGTAACGATCAAGAAACAAGCTGTCCAGAAGGGGTCCAGGTTGCCCGTGTCCCTCATCTTGAAGTTTCCACCCCACCCACGTCAGTACAGCAACCATCCTGGCCACTACCCTGATGGAGGGCTGACCATGTGCCGGGCCCACGGGGGCGTGGCCCCTCCCGCATCCCGTGGGAATCTACCAGCCCTGCAGGGAGGCGTCCGTCCTCTCCCTGTGTGACCATTTGGGTTTGGGCGGCCCGTGAGGGCCCTGAGCCGGGGGTGGGGTGAGGCTCCCCCTTCACGTGGTTGCCTTTGCTGTAGAATCCCGAGATGGGGGCTCCCCGACGCTGCTGCTCACCCTCCTGGGAGCCACAGCGGCCAGATGTGCCGGGGGCTCCGGGCTCCTGTGGACAGCCTCTTCAGAGGCCCTGGTTTCTGCAGCGGGGGGCGCTCATCGCAGTCTTCTGGGGACTCTTGACTGAACCATGCACCGCGTCTCCCTGGGGTCTCTGGTTGTAGGGGACAGCTAGGAGGCCCCGATGGGCAAAGCAGCCTTGTCTGTCATTGGCATGTGGCTTACTTTCATAGGCCTCAGAAGGCTCCGTGGTGGGGAGCCCGACTCACTTGTTCAAGTGAGCAGGAACTTCCTGAGCGTCGGGGCCCAGGTAGCCGGGGGTTTCTACCCTCGGGAAGCTGACATCCCAGTGTGCATGCAGACGTGTGAGAGTGTGCACGTGTGAGTGTGCGTGTGAAGCTGAGTGTGGAGGCTGCCTGGGGCCGACAGCTCTGACTCCGCCTGGGCTCCATGGCCCCATCTCGCCCCCAGGCTCCATCTTGTCCCCGGCCCCTCCACCCACACCATTTCCAGGCTGGACACACCTGGCCGGTGACCTTCAGCCTGTCCTTCAGGCCTCACAGGCTCCAGCCCGGCTGTTCAAGAGACTGCTGCTACTGAGGTGAAAAGGCTCTCCAGGAGACGGGATGTGGAGAAAAAGGATTGCTCTTCCTTCTCAGTTGGTTGTATGGACCCCAACTGCAGCCCAAACACGGGGTGGTCTGCACAGAATCGGGGCTTCTCCTTCTCATGGTGTCCCCTGGCCCTCCCTGCATCCTTCTTGATGAACAGAACGTTGTCTCCTTTCACCCTAGGCCTCGGATCTTAGCCCAGCCTCCAGGCAAATGTCACTGATGCGAGGCTGCGGAGCTTCCGGTTTACAAGGCGCAGGGCCAGGGCAGCAGGGTGAGGGGAAGGGGCAGTGGAGGCCAGGCCATGGCTCCTGAGTGGACTCAGCTTCCCAGAGAGACAGCGGGTTCTCAGCCTGCAGGAAGAGGAGGAGAACATCAGATGGCAAAGTGGCCCCGCCTGGGGGAGACGGGCTGCATGTGGGGGCTCTGAGCAGGGGCACGTCACTTCCTAGGGGCCCAGGAGCTGTGCCCTCGGAGACCAATTCAGGCTGTGCCCTGGAGCAGGGGAAGGAATAACAGCGGGCCGTGAGGGGAGAGCATTCTGGGCGGAAAGCCCAGCCTGGGTAAAGGCTCAGGGGTGGAAGACCGCTCTGGGCACTGACGCTGCTGTCCAGAGTATGGGTCTGCCCTTCAGAGCAATGGGACCCTCTCAAGGGTCATAACAGGGCAGCGGCCAGTGAAGCATTTTTATTTTTAAGAACTTGCTCTTGCTCCCACGTGTCTGAGGCCTGTGTGAATGCAGGGAGAACAAGCTGGAGGCTGTGGAGGGCTCCAGACAGGAGTGGAGGGCATTCAGGCAGATGACTGGGTGTTCAGGCAGGAGTGGAGGGCATTCAGGCAGAAGACCAGGTGTCCAGGCAGGAGTGGAGGGCATCCAGGTGGAGTGGGGGGCATCCAGGCACGAGTGGAGGCATCCAGGCAGGAGTAGAGGGCGTCCAGGCAGGAGTAGAGGGCATCCAATCAGGGGTAGAGGATGTCCAGGTAAGAGTGGAGGGCGTCCAGGCAGGAGTGGAGGGCATCCAGGCAGAAGACCAGGTATCCAGGTAGGAGTGCAGGGTGTCCCGGCAGGAGTGAAGGGTGTCCAGGCAGGAGTGGAGAGCATCCAGGCAGGAGTAGAGGGCATCCAGTTAGGGATAGAGGATGTCCAGGTAAGAGTGGAGGGCATCCAGGCAGGGGTGGAGGGTGTCCAGGCAGAAGTGGAGGGCATCCAG
>NC_060285.1:2110682-2154635 GCF_021613505.1 Equus quagga | reverse complement strand
TGGTTCTCTGATGGTTCAGAGTGAGGGGTGGGCACCAGCCCAGGGGGACACGACGCTGGAGGGCATAGCCCAGGCCTGATTTAAGGTAGTGAGCAGTGGAGGGAGATGGGATGAGGTGACCACTGGGATGGGCAGGCAGCAGCAGGGCCCTTGGACCGTGGAGGGTGAGGAGATGGACCGTGGTGCTGGCCGATGTCTTTCCTGGTGGCTCTGGAGATGGAGCAGCAGCCTCCGGGTGGGGGCTTCGTTCCTCTCATCCTCTCCTTTGCTTCCCGGTTTCACTGGTCACTGCTCTGCCCTGGGCCGGCTCTGTCATCCCAGCCTGGATGGCAGTGCCACGCAGCCCCTCCTGCTCCCAAGAGCATGCCCATAACCTCTCCCCTCCCCCACCCCAGGCAGTCCCTGCTCCCCCCTGGGCAGTGGTGAGGGGCTCCTGCTCAGTACGTGGCCAGGGTGGGGCACCCCGGGAGGATGCCCTGGCCAGCCCTCAGGGGCTGGGGGAGCTAATGGGGACACGGGGACAGAACCTTCCTTGCGGGGATGTTCTCGGTTTGACTGTGTGTGTGTGTGTGTGTGTGTGTGTGTGTGCGTGCGTGTGCACACGTGTGGCTCCTGAGACTTTGGAACTTACGTGAAAGTGACAGTCCCCCTCTTCTGTGTGCCTCATTCATACAAGTGTATCTTCCACACGCATACACTCCGTGTAATCTAACTCGTGCGTATGTGTTTGGAAGATACACATTTATAAATCATACATGTATATGTGGGACAAAGGAGAATGAAGCAACTTTTGTGTTTAGGTGAAATATGTGATTTCAGTATTACGTGGGGTGTGTGCATTATAGAGGTGTATTCAACACACATGTACAAAAGCTGTGTGAGTGCGTGCACACATGTGATGTGTGATTATCCCTGCACACGCATGCACACACGCACACACACGCACACTGCAGTTAATCAGCAGGGGCCTGGAGGCCTCCCGTCCCTGGCTGGGGAGGGTCAGCTGCCCAGGTCGGTGGGGACATGTTGAGGGACAGCAGTCTGTGGGAGGGCCCCCCTCCCTGCAGCATGGATACAAGGGGGCTCCTTTGTTCACCAGCAAGTTCCACGTCCATAAGATGAGCCCATGATGAGACCGAGCCTCAGTCCTGACAGCCTGTCGAGCGGGCACAACCGCCCGATAACAACCTGCCAGGGCGCGAGGCGGCTGCGTGGCTGTGGCGCACGCCGTGGACGTGCTGTAGGAACCTGTGGCAGGGCTTGTGCCAAACATGTCACTCTGGAGGGACAAGGACTCCAACCTGCCCATCAAGATCCGACATTTCGAAGCCACCGGAGGAATTTTTAACTGCCGGGTTCCGCGTAAGTAGGGCGCCCGTCCTCAGTTACGGCAGAGGCTTCCAGCCGCTGGACCCTCCGCTGGGGTGGACAGGCTGCCCTTGTTTTCTGCAGTGATGGGCGCATACGGCGTGCACAGGAGGACACGGCAGCCTTGTCCATTGTCAAGGACGGCGTAGACCATGTGCAGAGGTGTCCGCTCTGTGCAGGGAGGAGTCGCGGGGGACTCTCTGCAGGCCTGAGACGGCCCCTCAAAATGTGAGGCTTGGCCGAAGAGGAGAAATGGTCAGCAGGGCCTGGCTGGGCGTGGGCCTGGCTGTGCCTGATACCCTAATGGAGGGTCAGCACCTGGACAAGGGGCGCTCCTTTGGGACATCGCTGGGTTGGGTGGCTCTCCTGGAGGAGCTCGGAGCCGGCCGTGGTTAGTGGAAATGCCACCCAAAGTTAAACCCAGTCGGGCTTCCGGCCTGGCAGGAACCGGGGAGGCCCCTGTGACATGAGCTGGAAGGCTGGGCGCTGGCAGGCAGTGACGATGCATGGTACAGATGGTTCTCTGGATGTCCCCTGCTCTGCCAGCCACATGGCTGCCCTCCACCCCTGCAGCTGAGGTCACAAGTTCCCGCTCTGTCCCCGGCACGTTTCCCTCACCGCGTTTCCTGGAAGGACTGTCGTGGGGAGAAGTGGGGTCTGGCTGTGGGGAGCCAGAGTGGCTTCCTCTACCTCCATCCGCTCTTCACAACGGTGGGTCTTGCCCTGGGATGGCTGTGCCAAAGCCGGGCAGATCACGTCTGTAAGCCAGGAGGCACCGCATGGGACGAGGAAGGGGTTTGGTTCATGTCCTCCTCCAGCCACTTCCAGACTTGGTGGTCTGGGCACGCACGGCCTCTGACTCTCAGCAGCTCATCATTAAGTTGGACTCACGGGGCTGTCCTGAGGTCCAAGCAGCTTGCGGCTCCTCACGGGCGTGAGACAAGGGTCAGGGCCTCCTTCTTGCTCGAGGAGAAGCACTGCACTGGGGGCGGGTGCTTCTGGAATTGCGGGCAGGGGAGTCAGGACGAGGGCTGGCAGGTCACAGGCCCTTCTACTTCCCGATAGATCATTCTGTGCATCCTGAGTGCGGTGGGCCAGGCGCACGAGCAGCAGAGAGCGAGGAAGGGCGCAGGGCCGTCTCCCTGGACGCCCAGTGGTTTCTGGGCAGCTCACGAATGTCATTGTCACCAACTATGTGGCACTTCCTGCCAGTGGCCTGTTTTGGTATTTCCGGGGAGCTAGGAATGGTCTTTACGTTCTTGAAGGGTTATGACAAAAAGGGGTGTAGGAAGCAGTGGAGACGGTGTGAGGCCCGCAGAGCCTGAGACACTCACTGCCTGGCGCTTTGCAGAGGAAGTGTGCCGATTCCTGGTTGTAGGAGGACGGAGATGGGAGCCAGGGCTGCGCAGGCTGGAGAGAAGGACCCTCAACCAGAGGCTAAGGGGCCACACCCGGGCTGTGCTCTGGGGCCGGCTGTGCGCTGTGAGCTCCCATCATGTGTCAGGTTTCGGCTCTGGGCGACGTGGGTGGGTAATTAGATATTAGCTGGTGGGAGTTCCCTCACCTGAGCTCTTGGAAATTCTCAGTGTTGTTCACAGGGTATCCTGGAGGGTGGAGCCCCTGGGGTAAGCTGCAAGGACTGAGCGACGGCCTCAGTCAGTGTAACAGTCAGTCAGCCACACTGCAACAGTGCTGTGCTGTTGGATGGACGTCCCCCAGCTCAGTGGCCGTCCACTCAAGGCCTGCAGGGTGGCTGGGCAGCTCTGCCTCTGGCTACAGGTTGGATTCGGGTCATTTTCACGTGTCGCCGTGTTTTCTTGACTAGTGCATCCCTGGTGTGTATTTTTCGTGGTAAATCACAGGTGCACAGATATCAGCCTCAACCACAGGGGCGCACATAGGCCTCCTGCTTGGCTCCCACCCCCTGACAGTCAATTGGTCAAGGAGGGGTCACCTGGCCCATCCCAATGTCCATAGGGCAGGGTCGTAGTCTCTTCCCACGGCGGGCACTGTGAGGTTGTGGAGCGGGGCTGGACAGCAGCCACCTGGTCTAACCGCGGGGGCGTCCACGGCGCCCTGGAGGCCTGCAGCCGAGCCGCTGGGGTCCCCAAGGAAAACATGAGCTCTGTCATGTTTATCTTCTCCTTTTTTATGTCTCTTTTTAATGTATGTTTTATAAGGTATGCAGTAGATTTGTATGTTCAGGCATGAGTAAATACATATTTTGGGGGACACAGACTCAATTTTAGAAGCTGAGTTTTGGAGACCTCTGAGCTAGAAGCATCGACACGTCTTCTGGCTCCGATCGGGCCAGGCCGAATTCCACGGAGAGAAGTACCTCAGGGCCTTGTGGTGACCCGCCGGGGTAATTGCCATTCTCAGACCTTGCTTTCTTGGTAAATAATGACATTTCTCCATCTCGCAGAAGATGCGGGCTCTGTGGAAATGAAGACAAGGCCAGCTCAGCCAGGGCCCTGGAGAGGTGGCCAGAAAGACCATGGTGGGCCCCCAAATTGGTTTATTTGCCAGGCAATCAGAAGTAAAGGAGGTACCGTAATAGGACATGGGCTCCCGTGTAGATGGCGTGTGGCCGAGCCCCCGCGGGATGGGCACGGGCGGGTGGCCATCACCTTGAAGTGGCTGTGACTGCTTCCCAGGCAAGAAAAGCTATTTGATTTCCCTCTTGGCACCTGGTCTGAAACAAAGAGAATTATGACGCTGACTTTTCCTGAAGACGAGTCCCGTTGAGATGGGTGGTTTGTCAGCGCCCCTTTTCTTTTCCCACGGTCTGTATTCTGTTCTAAGCAGCCTCGGTGCCGGGAGAGCTGTGCGGTTAGGCAGCAGGAGGAATGGAGAACCTGCCTTCTGTGAGGAGTTAGCACGTGGGCTCTGCTCCGGCTCCAGGGCTACCCGGACTGCTCTCGCCATCTTGTGCCGCCCGAGATTGGCAGAGGTTCCTGGGAGCCCACGCCTCCAAAGCCGGGGCACCAGCGCCCCACAGCCCAAGAGGGGCCTGCCGCCGGGAGCTCCTGCTCGGTACAAGAGAGAGGTGCCATGTAAGCAAATAGCTGAGTGTGCAGCCCCTGAGAAAGTGGCCCGTGTCCCCAGTCCCCCGTGAGACGAGGCTCTGCACCTTGCCTCTGGGGTTTCCTCTGGCTCTGCAAACTGCTTGGCTCTGCCTCCAGCTAGAGGTGTCGGGTGCAGACCTGCCTTCTGCCTCCAATGCATCCTTTGTTCTTTTCACGAGTCCCAGCCTTGGCTCCCTTTCTTTCACTTGTTTCTCAAGTTCCTGCGCTAAAATAATCTCATAATTCGCCAATTATTCCTTCTTTACGAAATGACGCTGTTCAGAGTTTAGTCGCTAATGTGCTGTGAGATGTGCGGCCTCAATTTCAGCTTCCGATGTTTAGAGGAAGATTGGTGGCGCTTGGTGGAACGGGTTTGTTCTGTGTGGGCCTGTCGGACCATTTTTCATCCCCAACAGTAAAAGCAGCAGTTCATTAAACGTCGGCCAGGTGGTGTCAGGCCCGACAGGCGATTTATGTGGGGTACCTAGCTCGAGTCCCCACAGGAACCCTGAAAAGGGGATCTCGTTGGGAAATGGAGACCTGGGTCTGAGGGATGTGCCCAAGGACACTCGGCCAGGAGGAGGTAGGGCTCGCAGTCCAGCCACGGCGTGTCTGAGGCCCAAGTGGGGGCCTCCCCTGACTCGGTGCTCCCCGACGTGCAGGGACTCGGGACTCCACTGGGCGTCTTCCCAGGGACCCAGAGTTTTGCTTACGGACTTGGTGTTTTTCTAGCCCAAAAGCACAGGAGCGGGACCTCAGAGGCTGCGTCTCTGAGTGAACACATCTCCATGTTGGACCTCAGTCTGCATTCCAGGCCGGTCAGGCTCTGGCCACGGTGAAGTCTCAGGCCGATTCCGTGGCTCACGTGGTCACATTTAGCGGTCTGCAACACGGGGCTTCCACCCTTTTTGGGGTTAAGAGGGTGGAGGAGGTGGTGTCTGGGAGTCCCTGCCAGGTGGCTGTGCTGAGGCTCAGCTCCCCCTCCACATGGTCACTCCTTATCTTGGCTCTTGACTCAGACCTCTTGATGGTATGACTCTGCTCCAAGAGCAAGGGGCAGCGGCCAGCAAGGTGGGCAGCCCGGCCAGGCTCTGGGTCTCGGGTGCCTCTGCTCATGTCATGGGGTGGCCCGTACGGCCCAGGAGGCATATTCCGCAGGCTGCAGTGTGGCCCCTGCTCAGCCCTGCTTGCTGGGATTGCCGATGTGTCTTCCTGGGTGGCTGACTTCCAGCTGCGTGCCCTCGGTCGCTGTGTGGGTTTCTGGGAGCCCTGTAACAAGGAACCCCAGACTTCAGGCTTAGAACCGCAGACGTCGATTGTCACAGTTCTGGAGGCCAGAAGGCCGAGAGGCACGCTGCTGCCCGGAGGGGTCCCAGGAAGAGTCAGCTTACTATGGCTGCTGGCGTTCCTGGCATTCCTTGGCTGGTGGCTGCGTGACTCCAGTCTCTGCCTCCTTCTTCACAGGGAGTTCTCTGTCTCTGTCTCTCACTTCTCCTCTTCTTACAAGGACCCTGGTCCTATGGGATCAGGGCCGCCTGACTCCAGTGTGAGCTCATCTTCACTAAGTACGTCTGCAACAACCCCACTTCCCAAGGCCATTTGGAAACCTGAGGTTACTGAGGGTTGGGGCTTGAGCATCTCTTTTAAGGGGATGCAGTTCAACCTGTAAAAGGCAGTTTGGTGTCTCTGTGCCTCAGTTTCCTCATCCAGCACCCTCTTCTTGGTTGTTGGCAGCTGTTATATGCAAACACTTAGCATGGGGTGGGTGTGCGTTGGAAGGTAGCCTCTATTATTTTCAAACAAAGCTAAACCGCCCTGATGGTTAATATCGACATGTCTCTGGGGATGGGGACTGGGTCCAGCTTCCTGTCACAGGGCTGTGGGTGCCCCCGTGAACAGAACAGGTGGCAGCCCTTTCCCAGCACGCTCACTGCCAGGGCATTGACGGGACCCCGGCTTCAAGGGGTGGAGGCCAGTGGTGGGTCTGTGATGGCTCTTCGCCAGGACGGAAGAAGAGTGGTCAGCATCAGCCACCCACGGTCCCCCTTATAGGGTGGTCACGCCAGGAAGACAGGCCTGGAGGGACCAGAGAGGGTGGGAAGTACCCTTCCTCCATTCCCTTTAGTTCCCGGCAAGGGAGCTCATCCTCCCACGCATGTGAAGCAATGTTCAGCCCCGGCTTCCAGAGAGTCTGCCCGGCATGTGTGTGCACGGACCAGATGGAGGGGCAGCGCCTGCCCACCTCCTGTGGCTGTGAGAGCCTCAGGGCACCAGAAGGGCAGGGGGAAGAGCCCCAGATGGGGGCACCTGGGACAGGTGGACGTGCCTGGCCACTCAGCCCCTGTCCCCAGCTGCCCAGGGGACCCCAGACCCCACCCCGGGGGGGTTTGGGGGAGACCAAGCTCCACGCTGACCTCCGCTGGGTGGGTTTCAAGCATTGCACGGACAGTAAATCTCAGTTCTGCTCTGGCGTGTGGGCAGGAGTTCCCCATCTCCTGGATTGTGCACCCCTGCCTAGGAGGCATGTGGGAGGGCCAGTCCACGCTCTTCCACAGACCAAGCCCCCAGTGAGCCGCAGGACGGGGATCACACGCTTAGGAGCCACATCCAGCAGGACAGATGGGGTCAGCCTCCCCCTTGGCCCTCCGCTGTCCTGCCTCCTACTCGTGTCTATAAATTGTTTCCAGGGAAGCAACCGGGCTCAGTTTTACCTACTCTTAGTCTGTTCTTCCGTTCTACTCAAAGTACAGATTTTTGAATGGCATCAACTCTTATTACCAAACATCCCTTGGCCGCTGAATCACCCTCCCCAGGCAGGAGATCGGGCCCGAGTCATTTTTTGCAATAACATTTGTGGAATTTAAAGACAAAACCTTCATAAAAGGATCGTAAAAGGTAATCATGACCGTGCAGCTGGCCTGATGAGGGAGGTGACCTTTCTGGCCACTCCAGAGGAAATGTCACCTGGGAGAGTGGGAGGCGGGTGTCCTGCGTCCAAGGAGCGCCTTCCCGCCAGGTGGGCCCTGACCAGCGGCAGCCCCACCGTGGGGACCGTCCCCAAAGCTGCCCTGTGACTGAGAGCCGTCTGCAGGGAAGGCCGAGTCCTCGCAGTAAATGGGAGTCAGCCCTGGTGCAGCCTGCCCACCTCTCCCTCCTTTCTCAAACTGGCCTGTTGTGTTCTCGTCTTCCTGGGGCCACCGTGGCCCTGTCCAGGCAGAGACCCCGACTCCCGGGTCTGCTCCATGCCACTACCTGGCCAGGTCAGGGTTCCCTCAGACCTGGTCCTTTGGTTGGGTGCTAGACAGGCCTTGTCTGGGCCCGAGGGCAGCATTCCTCCTGCTGGCATGTCCTGACTAACAAGAGGGTCCCCACCCAGGGAAGAACCCTCCTCCCTCCCCACCTGGAGAGGTTGGGGTGGCCCCCTCCTGGGGGACTCCAGCAGACCCGGAGCTGCGGGGCAATGAAGGTGAGGGTGTGGCAGGAGCTGAGCCCTAACGGAAACTTGGCTCATCCCAGACCCCACACACTGGCTCTGGAGGGCCTCCAGGCCCTGCCCAGGGGAGGCCTGGGGGCACCCCACCCCAGGTGGCCCCCACCAGGGTGTGTCTGGCAGTAGTGGCACAGCCAGAGCAGCCCGCACCGCAAGTACCGGGTACTCAGTGGGATTGGCGTGGTGGGCTCTGGAGACCACCCACTCCTGAGCCCCTGGTGTGCCAGACACCTCTGCCAAGGCGTGTGGTGGTCTCACCCGCCAGGCCCAGTGGGCTTCTCCAGGAAGGGTTCCTGGTGGGCCCCACAGCCTTATGGAACATCTCCATGTCCCCAACTTTCCCCAGAGCTCCAGGCCCTGGACCTGATGGCCACCTCCATACCACACCCCAGGTGACCATTGGGAAGTCCCCCAGGCTGGCAGGTAGGGGTCCTGGGCCACCTCACAGCTGTGGACCCAGGTGGTGCCCTCTGCCTCTGCTATTTGCGCCCTTTACAGGAGGGTGGCTGGTACGGGGCAGGC
The DNA here is from genome assembly GCF_021613505.1 of Equus quagga. Taxonomy (NCBI): domain Eukaryota; kingdom Metazoa; phylum Chordata; class Mammalia; order Perissodactyla; family Equidae; genus Equus; species Equus quagga. The sequence continues at coordinate 2,146,187 of NC_060285.1, read as the reverse complement.
AGGTGCCAGTGTTTTGGGACACTTCCAGCTGCCAACTTCACTCCAAGGCCAGTCCTTGGTTTGCCAGGGACTCCATCAGACCCTCCATCGAGGTGGCGTCTGACAAGGCAGCATTTCATTGAAATATGCAGACCTCTGCCCCAAATGCTAATGTGGGCTTTATTCACGTGAGCAGCAGCACCAGGAGGGGTGACAACACCGCGTTAATTACATTAGCGGCAAGCCAGCTTCCTCCCAGGGCTGCGAAAGAGCAGGCGCCAGCTGCATTTAGGCTTTTTTTAAAGCCCCGACTCAGGGGTGCTCAGCAACTTGGGGACTGGCTGCCTCCATGTGAAGCCACCGGCACTTGCAGGTCTTCTTGTGCCATCTGCAGAGGAGAATGCCTCTGGGTTCTGGCCGCCCCTCTGGGCCTTGGGGAAGGCCGCTTGTCCCGTGTCCTGGTTCTGGCTTTTACGACAATCTGGGGCAGTACGGGGCACCTCAGATGGGGGGGGGGTTGGGAACAAGGCATGGTTTGGGAGCTTACGTTGAAATCCAGTGGAGAGAGTGGCAGGGGAGCTCCCGGAGGAGGTGGGCACGGTGCTGCAATCCTGCACCCACGCTGTCCCTCCTCGGGTCCCTGGAGGGTCAGACGAGTGGACTGAAGCCTAGAGGCCTTTCTGTTCAATAGGGCCGGGCTGGCCCCCAGAGTTCCCCTCTCTGCTGGGCGGGAACAGATCAGTCGACAGGGAAAACAATTCGAGAAACGATGAACTCAAGCATCTCCAAACTTCCTCCTGGACCCTCGGATTCTAAGTGAGTTTCCAAGTCCTAAGGGTCGATTAAGTGTTGAGAACATGCCATTCTCTCTCCACCCTCCTCCCAGCCTTTCCATCTGCGCACAGAGGCCCATCATTTCTAACCACGACCGCAACCACCACTTGGCCCAACTCCTCTTGGTTTTACAATTCTCAGAGACCATTTTCCTGATTGTCACCTGCCCTCTTTGTGCAAATGTCTTGGTAGCCGCTGCCTCATCGGGGGGCTGCACACACCCGCCCTAACCCACTTATAATTATTTATTTATTTATTTAATGATTGGCACCTGAGCTAACATTTGTTGCCAATCTTCTTTATTTTTTTTTCTGTCTTCTTCTCCCCGAAGCCCCCCAGTACCTAGTTGTATATTCTAGTTGTAGGCCCTTCTGGTTGTGCCATGTGGGATGCTGCCTCAGCATGGCTTGATGAGTGGTACCATGTCTGTGCCTAGGATCCGAACCAGTGAAACCCTGGGCCGCCGAAGCAAAGCCCGAGAACTTAACCACTCGGCCACGGGGTCAGCCCCCTATAATTTATTACAATTAGTGTCACTTGGCTTCTTGACCAGAATGTGATCTGCAAAAAGGCAGCAACCCTGTGCTTCGTAGGCCCCCGTATCCTCAACGCCCCACAGACAGCCCAGTACACAGTAGGCGCTTAATGAATATGCGTGGAGTGGGCGAGGCTTACTCAGCCCCCAGCCCTGCCTCGTGGTCTTGTGGCGCCAGGTTGGGTGTCAGTGAGGATCCCATGTTGATGGGATGGAGAAAAGGAGGAGTGCGGAGGCTGCCTCCACTCCCCGGGGGTCTGAGGCTCCCGAGAGACAGGGCAAGACCCGGAACTAATCCAGGGTGGGGACCAGGTGGGCTCCTGGGATGCAGACAGTCAGGCAGCTACCCCTGCAGGAGAGCCACAGGCTGGGGGTCCCGGGAGGCATGGCTGTGGGGCCCTGGAGCGTGCGGACGAGGCAGGGGCATCGCTGTGGCTGTGAGAGGCCCGCAGACTGCTGTCCTGGTACCTGAAGGAGCTCAAGTCACCGTCCCCGCGGCCGATTCCTGTTAGAGGGACTTCCCCAACAGGGTGGCACCCCCAAGTCTGGCAAGGCAGGTGCCCTCAGTGTCTGCTGAGTGAGTGTGTGCCACATGCCACGCATCGGCTTGGGGGTGGGTAGCTCCAGGGTCTGGGGGCCTAAGGCAGGTCCTACCCAGGGGACCCATTCCTGAGGCTCCTGTGGGAGGTGAGCCAGCGCACTGCTGGGGGCCCTCGAGATCTAGTCTGCACCCTCTCTTCGGTCGCTGGTAGAGGACAGCCTGTTGTAGGTGAGCAGCTGGAGGAGCGATGGCTCTCATGCAGCAGGTGGGGAGGTGGGCTCACCTAGCCAGCCACAGGAAGGTGTGCTCTCCGATGGGGCAGGTGGGAGAGCTCAGGCCTGCGCCCCTCTCTCCTCGACGCTTCACCTGCAGTACCTTCTCAGCAACTGAAGCTCCGTCGTTGGTGTTCGCTGACGGCCTCCTGGAAGCGGGGTCTTTCCTCATCGTGTGCATACCTGTCCCAGGTCATGGGGGCTTGAACCAGGCCTGCCACTCCAACATCCCTGGTTCACTCAGCAAACGTGTCATGCACATGGATGGCCCCCGGAGACACCTCAGTGGCCACTGGACAGCCCCCTGCCCTCTGTGGGTGAGACCCTCCGTTTCCCCGACGTTGCCTGCCTGGGGCCTCCCTGGTGCTGTGCAATCGGCAGTGCCACTTGGTGGGGTTTTCTGAAAGGAGAGGGCGACGTCAGCCTCGCAGTCTCTCCTGCTATTTCTTAGCCCATCTGTGAGCCATTGAGGGAGGATGCGCACATCAGCTGGTACCTGGTATGTGACACACATGTTCAACAAAGACTTATCTCTGATTCTGGAAAGACCCAGTCAGCGTTGGGCTGATTGGTTCCAGAACTTTCTGTCTCTGGTGGTGCCGATAAAGCACCACAGGTGGACGGCTGATTGTAGCAGGCTGCTCCCGCCAGCCAGCTCCTCTCAGTTCCAGGAGGATTGAAAATAACCAGTTGGCCAGACTCAATCTTTGTCTTATTTGAAAAGAGTTTGTTTTTCCAGACTCCGTCCAAGTCTGTTTTAATCCACCAAAAGAGGAGCTAAGTTTGATAAATAAAAGAAGATTAAAAATGGTAGGGAAAAATGTGTTTCTCCCCCCGCTCTCCAGAGAGTACTGCCAAAATTGAAGCATAGAAACAAAAATAGAAATGATCAAAGTGTCTGATGGTATCTCTGTTTTCACATGAAAAGCCAGCGCAGTCCTCCAGCCGAGCCGCTTACGGGAAAACTCGACCGGCCCAGAAGCCACCTGATCGCTCGTGCTTTGTGGAAATCAGGGTTTGGGGCCTGATTTCAAACATGCGCACATGTTTGAAAACAGCTTCTCTCAGGGACATAATGTGCCCCCCACCCCATTTTACAAGTGGGGAAAATTGAGAAAGTCTGTGTTCACTAAGACGCCCAACATCTGACGTTTCCTCAGGGCTGGAAGCCGGGGTGAGGTGCTGCTGTCCCAGAGCCTGAACCTGGCCTCTCCAGTCCGTCCCCGAGCTTCTGCTGCCTGGGCTTCCTCTTTGGGTCCTGTGAAGGCCAGGGAGAAGTGGGGACCGTGAAGAATCCAGTCTGGGGGGATGTGGGCCCTGGTGCTGTGTCTGGCCAGGGCCAGCTTCAGAGCTGAGGAGGCAGCATGAGCGGCCAGGTGGCGAACCTGCTGCTGGAGGTTTCCCAGAATCCTTCCTGCCCAGGGGTCCAGCGCCTGTGGGACGTTGATCCCTGGTGGGGGTGTTCTTTCTCATAAGTAAAATGTAACGGAGGAGATGTCGGGATTCTGGCAGAGGCTCCAGGGATGACTTGAGGTCCACATGCCACCACGTTCCTGAAAGCTTCCTGCCCCACTGACCCCCTCCCTGCCCCCTCTGCCTCCCTTCCCAGCCCTACCTCCCACCGCGGACAGTGAGGTTGAGTGTGACTCATGGCTTCCTCGGGTCGGCATGAGCCTAGGTTCTCAACCAGTGTCCACTTGAAGTTAAGCGCCTGTCTCAGTCGGCTGTTGTCTCTTCAGTGCTGTGTAATGAGCTGGAAACTTGGTGGCTCAAAGTGGCGCTCAGGTCTGTGGGTCAGCTGGCGTGGCTGTGGGTCGTGGGTCAGCTATGGCAGGGCTAGACGGGACCGAGGCCCGGGGCTCCAGGCTGTGGACTCCTGGGCTTTGGCTGGTCTTGGCAGGCTGGCCCCAGGCTCCAGGCTGGGCTCAGCGCTGCTCCGTGGGTGGAGCACAAGGAGCCCAGCCTCAGAAGCTCATGCCAAACTGCCGGTCACTTCCCGCCCCTGCACATCACTGAAATGCCCCTGGCTGAAGCAGGCCACATGGCCAAGCATAGCGTCAGTGATGGGGGTGGGGGGCATCACTCAACAGTGGTCTCTGTCCGTTATCTCCTCGCTCCTTACAACAGCTCCCCATGTTACCTGTCACACAGCAGGTGTTCCATACCTGCCCGGCTTGTTGCTGGATCAAAGTCCATTGTTTTCACCGAGCTCATTGTCTTTCTGGGAATGAGATTATATGATGCCATCACACCCACACTGAGGCTTTTGGCCAAAGAAAAATTCTTTATAGAAATCAAATTGACCTAAGGAAGAGTTTTCAAAGGTAAAATGTAAATTCGTTGGCATGCAATGACACTGTCAGTCTCACCGTAAATTGTCTCTGAAATGGAAATATGATAAGTAAACACACGTCACTCCTTTCTGCGCTGGAACGGGTCTGACTCTTTCGGCCAAATGCAGGATTCTCGACCCCCTTCCCCCGCCACTGTGCTCTGTAGACAGGCGCAGAGATTAATTGCTGCATTGTCTGCAATTTGTGGATGCTCAGGACTAGCAGCCCAGGCCTGATATTGATACCATGTACCAGCGTGTTTGCACCGTGTGGCCCGTCCCTGAATGCCAGGAGCAGTGTGAGCTTCAGGACGTGCGTCCCACCCGTCACCTCAGCAGTGGGCATTCAGTGTGGAGCTGGGGGTGGATCTCTGGTTCCAGATCCATGCTAATCCTGAACTTTGGTGCAGCAAATGATTCTGCATGCATTTCAGAGAGGGGTCCTCATTTGAATTTAAATATTATTCATCGTATGCATGCGGTGGCATTTGGAGAAGGGGACACGAGGCCACACCAAGTAGGCTACAGGGACTCAGCAGAAGTGGTGTAGGTGCCACCGAGGGGTCGGGTGGCTCTTGTCAAGTCTGTCCCTCCTTCTGGAGATGACTACGCCAGACTGGGCGTTCCCAGGGCAGGGACGTTGGCAGCATTAAGGCCAGGCCACGGGGAGCTTAGGGGCTGGCTGCTTCGGGGCGGGGGGGATCCATCTGTGCTCTCACTACCCATGTGGGCTTGAGCAGTGGACAGAGCCACAGGCAACCCCAACCCCTACCCAGGTGTAAGGACTGAATACATCATAGATTAGCAGGGCTGAGCCCACTGCTGGGAGCACCCGTGCCATCACTAGCCCAAGTTCTCCCCTTTGGCACTCACCAACAGCGTACTATGCGCCGGGCACCTGTCCAGATGATTTACATGCTGTGACTCATTCCCACCGTAACTGCCGATGAGGTATCATCGTGGCCCCCTTTCTCCCAAGGAGGGACTGAGTCACAGAGCATTTAAATAACCTGAGCACGTGGCCCAGCGGGTTTCAGAAGCTGGGCACTTTGGCACCAGCGCCATGTGGATATTGCTGGGCATGCTGGCTGTTGGGGCAGCGACTTCTCTATACCTCCTGCATGTCCGTCACCACCCCACACGTGGCCTTGCCCGTCTCTACACACAGCCCGCTGGGAACCGCCTGCTCTGAGTTACATGCCAGCCTTGGGTCCTCTTCTGAACAGCCTGAAGACCTCCCCAAAGCCAACACAGGTATCAGGCGTGCCCGACCTGAGACTTTCCTGGCCCCGGACCTGGCACTTAGTGGGTACTCAGCCATCATGGGGTAAATGAATGACTGAGTGCATCATGATGTCAGAAGTAGATGCTTCTCCACACTGTCTCCCGCATTCCAAGACCCCAGGAGCAGGCGGCAGCCTTCCATAGAACCAACCAAAAGAAGATCCTAAATGGCCTTTGCAGGGAGAGTGATTTCAGCCCCAGCAGGCCTCCTCAAGTGTCAGTTCGCTTTCTAGTGGGCTGTAGGGGCCAGCCAGAGGGCAGATGCCCTGGGATGGACCACAAGAAAACTCACACTCCTCTCTGCCTGAGCTGGGAACCCTGGAATTACGGCTTCAGGCTTTTCAGTCCGAGGTGTCAGAATGCAGGAGGCACAGCAAAGCTCCAGGAGGCGTGTGAGCAAGCAGACAGTAAGCAGACGGTCCTGTGAGATGCTCCAATTGTGGGGGCGGTGACTGTGGGGCCAGAACAGCCCAAATTGCCATTTCTGGATTGGCCAATGGTCAACCTGCCCATGCTGAATGGGGGGACACCAGGCTGTGCAAGGGGGAGGGCACAATTTATTTTAAGCTTTGGTGGCAGGACCCACCTGTACATACTGGGTGGTGGATGGAGAGAGAGGAGGAGAGAGAGAGAGAGAGAGAGAGAGAACTGAGTGGTAACTTCTCAAAACCAATGGGGTGTACCTCCTTGCCTTGGACAGTATCAGCCCCAAGTTTGAACTGCTTTTCTCTAGGAGACGTAAGAATAGGCTTGTGGGATGGTTTCTTCCAAGCTTGATACACATGTTAAAAGCATGTCCATCTCTTACTGCCCTCGATGTGTCCAAAGGAGATGCCTCTTGTCCTGGAATGAAAGGACCGGCCTTTTGGGAGCCAGATGAGGAATGGACTTGCCAGGACAAGGTGTGGGCATGTACAGCCGGGCAGGCTCAGTGGCTCAGTGCAGGACACGGGGGAAACTGGGTCCTGACAGGAGGGCGGGGTGAGTTGGTGAGGGCTTCCAGGGATGGCAGATGTTTATCTCATGTAACTTTTCAATCATTTCCTCTTAAATGCCCAAGGGGCTCTCTTGAGAAGAGTCTGACGTCTTCTGGGCCTTGTGGGGGGTGGATTAGTGATGTCTGCCATGGGCACAGCTTGAAGGAATCACCTGAGGAGCATTTGCTACTCCAGGACCCTGGATAGCTCCCCAGTGCTGGGATGAGGCCTTTAGGCTGGATGGCGCCTGGAGGGGCAGGCTTTCATCTCAGAAAGCCTGGAGGTGCTGGTGGCCCTGCCAAGTGGAGGGATCAGTCCTAGTTATCTGGCCTCATCCAGTGCCAAGGGCGAAAGTGAGGGGAAGGCTTGATGTCATCCTTGGTGCTTCCTCTTTCATCCACACAGCTGTGGCCAGGAGGCAGTGGGTGGGTGTTGGACATTTTCCATGTGTCCACACACTTCCTGGACTAATAAAGAAGGATGCTGTCTGTGGCACGAGCCTCATCTTCCCTTGGTTTGAGAAGGACCCTCAGCAGTGTTGCCGCAGGGAGAGTGCAGCGGCAGCCCTCGATGGGCCCCTTCCCAGGTTCCTCTGTCTTCCACAGCTGTTTGAGGGGGACTTTCCATTCTCCTCCACATGCTTTGGTGGAAGGTGAAATATATTTTGCTGAAGGGCCCCCCATGGAGACTTCCAGTCCCAGCCCCAGAGGAGTGTCTTATCCCAAGGCAGACCCCGCCCCTACAGTCCCTAACAGTCCCAACGCCTTTAAGACTTGAATTTGTGGGATCCCCCATGTGGATGGGGCCTTGCCAGGGCCACACAGCCAGCCAGTCCTGGAGCCTGGGCGACCAGATCCTGGTCCAGGGCTCTCTCCTTTGATGGAGATGCTTTCTCTGACCGTCTCCCTCCCGGGGAGTGAAGCAGGTACTTCTAGACTAAGGTGTGCCCAGAACCAGCTGGATCGCTTTCATTTATGCAGAAGATGTCCCATTGTTGAAAATGGTCCCCAAATTCTCCCCTTGGGTTCCTGCCTTGGGCCATCGTAAGGAGGGCCATCGTAAGGAGGGCTGGCATGTGTTGCCCCCTGTGTGGCGTCCCCTGAAGCCCTCCCGGGACTGTTCTGGGTCCCCTGGTACAGCATCCTTCAGGAGGTACCACGCCTCCGAGATGCAGGGGTGAGGTCATTCCTTAAGGTGTCTCAGGAAGCAGGGAGGGGCCTGGGCCCCTGTGAATGCGCCTCAGCCCTCTCTGGCCTCAGGGCCTCTCCTGGGGAAGGATGGCCATATCCCCTCTTCTCTCACCTCCCAGGACAGGGGACAGTGCAAGGCAAGGCTTTCCAGAAAGTCCCACCCAGAGGCGGGGCGGACCACAGCAGCCTCACTCTGTTCTAAGCTCACACTCACGGGAGGAGCCCATCGAGAATTCTGTGGCAGAACTCCTTGATATTTGACTTAAAGTTCAGCTCTAAATATAGACCCGTTGGGTATGTCACAAATGTTTTCTTTGAGGTGTGTGTGTAATTATGTGCGGGGTGGGGAGCAGGGCGGGCCGTGTTTTTACATCTTTCTTACGTTCTGCAGCATTTAGAAAGGAGGGGTTGGAGGGAGAGCCACAGATGAGATCTCTCCCTCTCTGACTTCATGAAGACCCTTGTCCAGTAGAGCTGGGCCACCGCCTCCTGGCCCCCTGGGTGGAGTGACCCCGGCCGCCTTGGCCCTCCCACTGCCAGATGCCTGGGTGGATGCTGTTGGTAGCAGAGTTTCAAGATCAAATTAGGAGCTTGTGGGCCAGTCGAAGGAATCTGAGTGGACAGTGGAAGAGGTCATGAAGAACACCAGGCCCACCGTGGGAGGTGGCACTGCTCAGGCACCTTGGGAGCGGCCTTTTACTTGGGTAGCAAAACCCTCTGACTGTTTAGCTGGTGGCTGAATCGGGGTCAGTGATGACAGGAGGTTCTTGTGGCCGAGGCCCCCAGGGCCGTGTGTCCCGGCTGCGTGCGAGACTCTGTGCCAAGTGCATGTACGTTGTCTCTGCCCAGTCCTCATAGAGTCCCCGAGAAGTAGGCAACCCCCCACGGGGCTTGCCCAAGGTCACGCATCCCACCTGCACTCCCGAGGGCACCTCACCCTGCACTCCCTGTCCATCTGAGATTGACTCTGGCTGGGGTGGGGCCCAGACCAATTGGGGCTGCTCCCCAATTTTGGCAGCCAGAGCCAGGCACTCCCCGAGGGTCTGCCAGCTCCTGCAGCTATGGAGGAAGGTTGCAAGTTGAATGCATAAGTGCTTTCATGGCCTTCAGATCCCACCTGAGCCATCATGCGATGCTCTGTGCTCAGCCTCCTGTGAGGGGGTGTCCTGGTGGTGCTGGGGTGGACATCAGGAGTTCAGGCCTCTGTTCTCTCTCTGTCTTGGTGCCTAGGACAGGTCCACCTGGGGACACTGAGCAACACTGGCTGGGGTGTGAAGTGGCCCTGCTGGGGGAGGCAGCAGGTGAGGAACTTCAGGCAGGGGCCTGGCTGTCCCTTCCCACCCCAGAGACTTGAGCAAAGTCCCCATCTTGGGGAGCCTGATGCCTTTGGTGTGAGGTCTCGGTGCCCGAAACACCCAGCTCGAAGGATGGTGTGCAGAGTGAGTGGGGCAGCGTGGTTCTGCAATTTAGGATCCTGCCGGGGCTGGGAGGTCTGTGGGTATGAGCTCCCTGTTCGACCCTCCTTGTCTCTGTGCGTGGTTCTCCCCCTCCAGGGCTGGGACGTGCCAGGACCCTCTTGTGGGATGGATGTGTCTGGGAGGTACACTCTTAGACTGCCTAGTCTTGGGACCCCCTGACCCTCACCCTCAGAAGCCCAGACCTTCCCTACCCACCACCCCCCACAAAGGCCGGTCTTTGCAGGCCCCTAAGCTCCACGTCTGGTGTTGGAAGACTTCTCTGTTCTGGGTCTCAGCACCTACTCTGCTGCCTGGGCCAGGGCAAAGCCTCAGCACCCCCTTGGCTCCCAGCACAGGACTAGGTACCCAGGGTGGCCCGGTTAATGTTCTCTCCCTCCCAATGGCCCCTTGGGCCCCAAAGTCTCTGCAAGAAGGTGCAGTGCCAAGCCTGTGCCCCTGGATGGCCCTCCTGGGGGACTTGTGGACCACCATGGGGGTAGGCATCAAAGGTCTCTCATCCCAAGGGCGCCCCATTAGACCAGGCTCCCAGACAGCTCCCAATCCTGGGCTTTGGCTGGGTGCTGGGGGTGGGGGACGAGCCCAGGGAGCAGCTGCCCTCAGGTCTGAGAGATGCTGCCAAGTAGTGAAGGTCCCTTCAGGGATAAAGGAGCCAGAGGTGCCACCCAGGGGTCAGCGGACCTTCCCTGTAAAGGGCCGGAGAGGCAGTGGTTCTGCTTTGCTGGCCCACGGTCTCTGTCCACCTGCTGGACCCCATGCCAAGGGATGGGCCCAGCCTGTGCTGGTGATTAAACTTCAGTTACAGAAACAGGCCACGGTCTAGTGGAGGCAGAGGAAACAAGCGCGTTAAACTCCAGAACCTAGCACCTGTCGGGTTGCAGAGAGAGTGGGATCGACTCAGCCTGGGGCTGCCCCAGAGACTTCTGCTGCACCCGGCTGTGTTGGGCCCGGAGGAGGGAACACACAGGAGGGATCTGTAAAATGCATACATCGCATCGAAGGTCTTCTGTTGAATGGTATTGATTGTGTTGAGTTGATCTGAAATGAAGTGAGCTCGGCTTGGCCGCCTGAGGACAGGAGCTGGCGTCCATGGGGTCAGGCCTCCGCAGCTCGGCCCTGGCCAGGGACAAGCCCTGCGTGGGTCCTCCTGATTCTGCGTCCAGAGGTGACTGCAACCCTGATGGCCTGTGGGCTCTGTCCCAGCCTGGGATGGGGACCCCCTCTGCAGGCAGCTGGTCCAGCTGGATGGATAGATGCGGCTGAGCTGACCTACGAGCCTGGCCCTGTGACCTGGGTCACCTCATTCCTGAGACGCCTGCTCAGACCAGACGCTGTGCTGGGCCCTGTCCCTCTGCCCCCTCCCTGCCCCGTGACGGGGAACTCGCCTTCTCAGGCCCAGCAGCTGGGAGCCTGCGGTACCCAGCTCTGGGCATAATTGGACCTTCAACCCCTCATGGTGCTCTGAGTGGCGGGCAAAGTGGGATGTGCCCTCAGGAGGGTCTCCTGTAGATTAGCTCGGCTTACTGGCTCCATTGATTTTGTCAAAGGTCCGTTTATCACACTGACAACTGGAGAAACCTTAAATAAATATTTATCATGTGCGGAGGGTGTCTGCCTGGGCTCCTGGGAAGAGAAGAAGCAGCTAAACCACACCCACTCAGGCTCCCTGGCTCCCTCCCAGGGAAAGACACCATCCTCTGGGGCCCTGGGCACTGGTGTCCCTGGGTTGCTGCCCATTGGTACCCAAGGTCACTCCTCTTCACCTGATGAGAGTGGCCGTTGGCCTCTTTACTCCTCACTCGTTCATTCATTCACTCACTCATTCACTCACATTCCTTGGAACCTACAGTGTGCCTGGCCCCGTGCTGGGACAAGAAGTAAATCCAGTGCCGTCCTGTTGGTTGACCGTGGGGAGAGACCCCAATGGACAAAAGGGGCTTCAGCCCAACCTGCCCGTTAGGGACGCCTCGGCCAACACCGCCAAGGCCTGTGGCCCCCTCCCAGAGTCTCCAGCTTGCAGAGTTGTCCCCTTCCTGTCCCCACTCCTGCCCATCACTGCTCTTACCTCTTGGCCAGCCCTGTCTCAGCTGGGTCCTCCCGAAGTCCGTGCTTTTGGTAAGAGCCAGAGCGTTCTTTCCACATTTGTCGGATCAGGCTCTGCTGTTGCCTCCTCTGGAACTGTCCTTCTCAGATATCTGCATGGCTGGGGCAGTCCTGGTCTCTGCCAAATGTCACCTCCTCAGGGAGGCCTCCCAGGACCACCCTGACTCAGAGGCCACCTTCCTCACGCTCTCCCTGCCCTGCTCAGCTTGTCTCCATGGCGATGTCACTCACACACTGTGGGATATTACAGACTGTGGTTGGCGTGTGTCTTTGGTTGGCCCCAGCAGACGTGGGTCAGGGCTTGGCTGTGCTCGCTGCTGCATCTCCAGTACCTTGACCAAAGACGGACACTCATGAGGTACCCGGGGCACGAGGGGATGGGCTGAGGGGCGGGAGGCACAACGTGAAGGCTCCCCTCCCACCCACTCTCGCCGTCCTGACTGGGCGCCCGGGGGAAGTTTGAGTCCTCCTGTGTCTTGCCTGATCACGGGAGCCCATTCAGGGCAGGACAATGGAAGAGGGGAGGGGGTGTCCTGGGATGATGCTCGGAGCACTGGAGGTGCCGTGTGCAGGGCCAGGAGGGGCCACACTGTGCAGGTGGGACAGGTGTGAGGCTGGCGGGGTCAGGGGCAGATCACAAGGCACCTGTGAACTCAAGGTGCTCAGGCAGCAGGAGGGCTGGGGACAGACCCATCAGTGTTTTAGGGGGACTTGCTTCTGCCCATTGTTCTGTTTGACATGGCAGGGCAGCTGTGGGCACCCCTCTTACCATCCCGTACCACGCCCACCCCACCTCGTGTCCCCGAGTCTCCCTCTGCCTGGGGCCCCTGCTCTTTTTCTAGGGTGCAGTGAGGGGCAGCCTTCTGGAAGGTTCCTGAGCTCACATCTCATGCCCACTGCCATCCAGGCCCTACTCCCTCAGGCTCTCTGTCCCAGGTGGGCACCGCTCTTCTCTCCCCGTCTGCCTGACTTCAGTCACGGCCCTGACCCATCGCCACCCTCCCTTTTCAGGCCTTTCGTGGCTCGGAGGGCGTGTCACGCACGGTCCCCAGACCCTGGCTCAGCACCTAGCAGGTAGCGGTGTCTGCAGGCAAACACACTTAACGCTGCTGGTTTCCTCCTCTGCTGAATGGGGACAGTCATGCTTGTCCAGGCCACTGTCCCCCCAATGTGGAAATTCCCCTAAAGTGGGAAACAAGGTGCAAACCCCAGGCCTTCTCATCCAGCTCCCCATCTCCAGGAGCCTGTCCTCGGGGGTGCCCCAGAAGGGTCCCTGCCCGACCTCGGTCCCGGGGAGGACAGTGTGCAGGGGGAGCCTTGGAAGGTGGAAGAGGCCCGTCTTCCAGACCTTCCGAAAGGGCTCCTGGCGGTGAGGCAGCCTCTCGGGGGACGAGCCCGGGTCCTGTACTGCAGCTTTGAAGGTGCGGGGGTTTGACGGGCTAGTTCAGTTCATCATTTTTTTCCATTAATAAAAATTAGGATAGGGAAGAAATTATCATAATCCAACATTGACAATGAGGCTTCCCCATTTACTTCTCATTCTGTGAGGGGCTATTTTTTTTAATCAAAATGATTTATGATTAATACAGTGCATATTAAAACTTTTAACCTGGTACCTTCATAAAGTAAAAAATGTCCCCAACATATTCCATTTTTAATCACATGAGTTAATTACTCTTTAGGGAGGCTTTGGAAATCCTGGGAAGGAGAGTATTACGAATTTCAAAGAATGAGAGGGAAACTGTCGTTTTAATGAGAATGTAAATGAGGATTGTTCAGGTTCAGTGAAGGTCACAGCAGCTTAATCATCGAATTATTACGGCCATTTATTGCCAGTAACAAATGAATATTAAAAGCTATTGTTTTAATAGATTAGAATCCAAATTATTATTATTCCAAAATTTCCCAGGTGTCTGAAATACAGTTTAAGAACTATTAAATTCTGAGGTCCCCATCGCACCCAGAAGCCCCTTGAGTGGATGTTAGTTTTCACGAAGATGTGGGCGCATCTGTCCCCAAGTGTCAGAGTTTTGGGAGTGGTCTCTGCAGAGATGCTTGTGGTCAGGATCCCATACACCCACGGTGGCCCTGAGAGCCCCTCATGGGCCACCTGTGTCCACAGAAGTTGCTGGACAGTGCTGTCAGCGAGGGGACCCCGAGGTGGTGGCCATGTGGCAGGTGAGGCCAGGGTGCTGAGTCAGCAGAGGTGGAGGCAGGAGAAGGACAGGGAGCAGCCGCTGGCCTCAGCAGGGAGCAGGCGGACGACGGAGGCCTTTCTGTCCCACGAGCACTGAACCCTGGGGCAGCCTGAGGCTGCCATCGCTCACTGTGGCCTGCTGGGCACCGCTCAGGGCCTGACACATGGGCGGGGGCGGGGGTGTTGCCTGAGTGTCTGTGGGAGGAGTCAATGGAGGGAGGGAATGAATGAGTGCAGGCTGGCAGCACGGTGTCTGTGGCTCAGAGCTCTTGGCTCTTCCTGAGCCATGCGTGCCGTGTGGCTGTCTTCCCAGGCTTCTGGCTCCTTCTCCCTCACTGGGCATGTTCATGTTTCCTTGTGATCTCAGAGCATGCCCCCTCTGCTCCAGCAGCACTCTGAGCCATAGCTGCATCAGACTCGCTCCTTCCGGGGCCTCGGGCCGAGGGAGGCCACGTTGCCTCCGGCTCCTCCTGTGCTTCTGTCTGGAATTTCCCCTCAGACTGTGGATGCTCCAGTGCATCTGTGTCTTCAGAAGCACTGATCTTTATCGGGAGAGGAAAGGAAACAAGGCGGAAGGAAATAATTAACCCTGGAAGTGCCAGGGGCCAGGGAGCACCCCCTGTGCTGTGGGCACCCCGTGGTCTGAGGCCTCCTACAGCCAGGTGACCCTATTGCCAAAGGGCTCAGGGGAAGGGGTGACTTCTGCTGGTCGACCTTGTCCTACACCCTCTGTGTAGCTGAGGAAGCTGGAGAGGGGCCTCAGGAGGCCTTCCCGAGGACATAACACAAAGAGGGATGGAGCTAGAGCCAGTGGCCAGGGGCTGTGGGGTCACACCCTGGAGATCTCCATCCATCCGGGAACACCGTCCTCCAAAGCTTTGTCAGCAGCCCCATGCTTGTGAGCGCTGGCATCTGGACCGGCCACCTCTCCCTCTCCCTCAATGCCTCCCAGCTGAGTGTCCTGGCACTTCGGTAGGATCCACAAGGGAACTTGGGACCCAGGGTCCTGACTAAGATCCCAAACTCTGCAGCCTGCCCCCCGGGTGGGATAAGGCTCATTGGTAGTTTTGAAAGGGTGACCTATGGGACCACTCACAGGAGGTGACATCGATGTGGGCCTGGGAGTGGCACAGAGGAGGTCTTGAGCAGAGGGCGTGAGTCTGTCCTGGTCCCTGGAGAAGAGGCAGGGTCCCTCGGAGGACCTGCTCCCAGCTCCTGTCCTGAGTCCCCAGCCAGGGGGCTCCGTGGAGGTCAAGGGACAGTGGGCCAGGCCTAAGGGACAGAGCAGCCCCTCTGGGGGTCGCCAGGCTCCCGGGGGCCTAGCTCGGTTATCGCTGCGTCTTGATCCTGCACACCACAGGGAGAAGTAATTAAATGTAATAGATGCTGAGGCTTCCGAAATTACATTATTTAGGAGCTGCAGCTTACACACATACACATGCATGCTAAGCTGCGGATAATTAATAGATTTATTTAAATCAGCCTCTGCCATCTGTATTCATCCCAGAGAGACGCATCCCAGGCAGGCCCACGTTGGAATACCTTGGATTTGTGAAAGGAAAGCTGGGAATCCCCGAAAGGCTGGGACGGCAGAGGATGCACGGGCTGCAGGGCACAGGGAGGCTACAGGGGCTGGATTCCCAGCAGGTGTGCTGGGGCTGTGACCACGGACAGGACCCAGGTGGTCCTGAGGACAGCAGAATGAGAGAAGGAGGAGGGGGGCATGGGTGTGGGGTCCTGTGGGGGCTGCTCCTGGGGACAGATCCCAAGGGGGATGGCATCGCAGGGACGTGGAGAGTACCTGCCCCCTCCTCTTGGGGCCACGGCCTGTCACTGGCTGGCCCCGCTGCCATGTGAGGCCCGCAGGGGCCTCATTCTAGGATTTGACTTGAGGCATTTCGGGCTATTGATTCTCAGCCTCTGCCTTCCGCCCTCATCCCGCCTTCTCAGGCCCAGAAGCCAGTTTTCCAGTTGTTGGTGGCTGCCCTGGAGTAGAGGCAAGCCCCCAACTTCCTGTGGCCCGGACCCCAGTTGGTTTCTGGGGGGACGAGGGACCCTGCACTTGGGTCACCCTCTGAGTGGCCAGCCCCAGGGCACAGGATGCTGACAAGGGGGAGTGCAGCCTCATGGCCTTCGCTGGACCATGCGGCCCAGTGAGCATGGGGGTCAGGGTGTGCGGCCAGAGGGCCCCCTCTCGGCACCCAGTGAGCTGCACCTGATCTGAGGATCCTGCAGGATTTCAAGTGAGGATTTTTGCTGTGAAGCTGCGACCATCTCATTGATGGAACCCTGAGGAGGTAAAGGCAGCGGGGCCAGGGGCCCTGAACCCACTTTGCCCCATGGCTGGCTTTTCCCTGGGCAGTTTCTGGGCTCCTCCTGTGGCCTGCTTGGCTCCTGAGAACATGCTGGGGGTGCAGAGTCAGGAACACCTGTCCCACCCAGAGTCGTCTGTGCCCCCTGGTCCCCCCTGCTTCCGGAGCGTGGCCTCCCTCCGCTGGGATGTGCAGGCCCAGCTCCAAAGCCATCTCCTCCCCGTGCAGGGACAGGCTCCCCGTCACCACCGTGGCCCCACCTGCCATCTCCTCCCTCACCCTGATGCCGAGGTACTTTGGTTCAAGCCGTGTCCCCTGTTAGATCACGAGCTCTTTCCTGGGGGGCCGGATCCGCTCTGTTCCCACTGAGCCCCACACCCAGCAGGAGCCATAAATATGGGGAGATGGGGCTAGCAGTGGAGTGATGGTGCAGAGGAGAAGCAGGGGAGAAACACCCGCAGCCTGTGGATGCTGTCCTGCTAGTGAGGGGCCTGGGGCCTCTCTGAGGACCGACCTCTCCAGCAAGGGGACCTCGTGTTTGTTATCATGTCCCCATTCTGAGTGCCCCGCACCTTGGTCTCAAGCGGGGAGATCGGGGTGAGAGAGACCGTTGATGCCTGGGGAGGAAGCTGGGGGCCCAGGCTCAAGTTCTGATTGAAAATTTCAGAAAAAAACAAACACGTCATACCTCCCACTCTGCAGGTTCTCTGGGGAATTCTTCCCCCTGGCCTGCAGCATCGGGGAGAAACCAGCCTTCATGAGTGCATGGTGGTGTGACACTGGCCTCACGAGGTCATCGCTGTGAATCCTCATGGGCCCCCAGGAAAGGGCCCAGTTCAACTCCAGGTCGTGGTCCTGGCGAAGGTGGAGCTGGGGCCGGAGTCTCCTGTTGACCATCTCCCTGGTGGGCACCCTTCAGCTGCACCCAGCCCTGCTCTGCCTGGGGCGGGTCCTGATGCCTCTGTCCCGCATGCCTGCCTTGCTGCGGGAAGACCAGCCCTGCCCAGGCCTGGAACGCATCTTCCCCACGAGTCCTCACAGTGACCTTGCAGAGTGATCTTTCCTTCCCATGGACACTCTCTGTGCGCTGCGAGCAAGGCCAGCGCCTTCCCCGAGCCAGTCCTGGGCCCTGAGGGGCTCCGTTGTGGAGATGAGGAAAGTCACCAGGACCGGCCTGCTGGGGCAGAATGGGGAGTCCCAGTGGGCCTCAGAGGGAGCCGTCGGTCCCGCTGCGTCAGAGCTCTGTGCAGGCCTCCTGCCAAACCCCTGGTTCAGGGTTCTTTCTGTACCCGAATCCCAGCACTTGCTCTCCATGGGGGCACTGCCTGCCCTGGGTTAGCAGGTCTGGGAGACGCTGCAGACAACGTGAGCGTGCCTCAGGTTCATTCGCACTCTCCCTGCTCAGTGCCCGGAGAAAAAGCAGAAGACGATGCACACGGGGTGTTCCTTGCCAGAGGAAAAGACAGCTGTCAGCTGTGGTTGTGTGCATCCTCATCCACACGGTCACAGGGAGCAGGGGACGAGCGCCCAGGTCTGGAGGTCAGGGCCAAGTGACAACAGCAGTAAGAGTATTGGAGGTGTCATGGGCTGACTGTGTTCCCCCAGATTCGTGTGTTGAAGTCCTAACCCCCATTCGGTGATGAGGTCTTTAAAGAGGTAATTAAGGTAAAATGAGGTCATATGGGTGGTTCCCTGATCCAATGTGACTGGGGTCCTTATAAGAAGAGGAGATGAGGACACAGACATGCACGGAGGGAGGACCCTGTGAGGACACAGGAGAAGACAGCCGAGGGGAGAGGCCTTGGAACAAACCAGTCCTGCAACGCCTTGCTCTCCGATCCCAGCCTCCGGGGCGGGGAGACAATGAAGATCTGTGCTGTGAGCCGCCCAGGCGGTGGTGTTGGCTCTGGCAGCTCTGGAGACCAGCACCAGGGGGCTGTGGGATGCGATGTGGTAAGCATGGCTCCCATGATGGAGGCTGAGCGGGAACGTGGTCTCGTCAAGGTGCTTCATACTCTTCACCCCAGCCCTGCAGCCCCAGCTCCTGAAGACACAGGTGCCTCACAGACACTCACAGGTGACAGGCCACAGGCCACCTGTGGCTCCCAGATGGACGAGTTGCCTCCCAGCCCTCCAGCAAAGGTCCAGTCGCTATGCTGACCCCTTCTCTGACCTTCCCTCAGCAGGATGTGTTAGTGCTCACTGGCTGAAGGATAGACGGAGGGCGACCTGCATTTCCATCCCTCCATTTTCACCCTGTTCTGCACATCAGAAGGATCAGCGCAAACCCGTGGGGATAGGAAAGGGATGGGGACTCCCAGATGGATAGAGAACTGGGCCTGTGCCAATTCATTCATATTCAGTGCCACCGTTGCAACATCCCAATATAGTCATTATTGCGTTTTCCCTTTCTGTAGCTGCATTATAATGTGAGCTTATGTTCAATTTGCTGGGAGCCAGCAAATCGGCGTCTGCTTTTCCCCGGCACACACTCATTTGCTACTTGCCCTGGGTGTTTCTTAAAGTCTCGCATTTTACACATAGACAAATTAAATCCTGGTTTCAATGTGTCCCTCTCTGGAGCTGACATAATATGTTTTAATAGCCATCGCACCTCTCGGTGTCTTTGAGCGCGTAACCATCTGCATTTCCAAGCAGCAGATTACTTACAGGGACATATCCTCAAAGCCAATAATGGAGTTATTAAATGGAGTCGAGGCCCATATGGGTCCTCGCCACTCTCTCCGGCCGCCGCCAGGTTGAGGGTGGCCCATTAGGAGCCACAGCAATTTGGAGAGAATCTCTGTTCCTACATCCTTTCATTCACTTGGGCATCCAGGAAGCGTGTCCTGAGCATCTTCTGTGTGCAGCTGCTGGAAGACGTGAACTTGGATGTGTGGTCCAGGAGCTTCGGCCAGCGAGGTCCAGCGGGTGCGTGGACCACACAGTGAGGAGCGTGGTGCAAGCGCTCACGATGGAAGGGTGGGCCTTTCATGAGTCAGACCAGAAAGACACACCAGGTGCTCGTATGGGCCAGACAGATGAGTAAAGTGTGGGCCACCCTTGGGCATCCGCTCATGGCCACCCAAGGAGAGTGTGTGCACAGGGGCCCAGGAGAAAATTCGCAAGGAGTGGGTGCTGTGGACTGGATCGTGTCCCCCCAGTTCATATGTTGAAACTCCAGCCCCAAGGTGTTTGGAAGTGAGGCCTCTGGGAGCTGATTAGGCCGTAAGTGGGGTCCCCAGGGTGGGATGGGTGCCATTATAGGAAGAGACATGAGAGGGACGGGCTCTCTCTCCACCATGTGAGGACGCGGCAAGAAGACAGCCATGCACACCAAGGAAGATGACTCTCCCCAGGACCCGGATCTGCCAACCCCTTGATCTTGGACTTCCAGCCTCCAGAACTGGCAGCCATGTCTGTGTGTAAGCCGCCCGGCCTATGGTCCTTTGCTGTCGCCGTCGCTGACTAGCACAGTGGGCACTCCTATTACCCTACCTGGCCCCAGCAGAGGGTTTTCTTGGCAGCCAATGACCATGACCATGAGAGGCGGCCTGGGACGTGGGCCTCACAGTGGGGAAGGTCATTCTGATTCAGGCCCCTTGGTGAGCAGCTGGGTCCTCACACAGAGGCGCCTCCCCAGGATGAGTGTGTGACTCGGCCCCCCAGCCTCTGAGACCCTTCCCCTGCCAGCTCCACCTCACTGGCACCTTTCCAAGGTCTTGCCGTCGCTGCTTCCTGTCTCTTTGGTGTGACAGAATCCGCTCGGTGCTGTGGCATGGCACACATGTGGCAACAATGACAGAGAAGGCCTCATCTATCTGGCCGTTTCATCAGGAAAGCTGCCTGGTGGACATGGCACTTTGGCTACCAGCCTAATGAGGTCCCGGGTGGTATCCTCTCTCTGCTGCTTGGTTCTGCAGGGGTGTCTGTGTGGGTTTGGGGCTCAGCCCGGCACATCCACTCTAGGCACTCAGAATATCCTTCCATGTCAGGGATCGAGACACAGCCTGTGACGAGAATGAGGGAACAAGGTGAATGCCTTTCCCTCTATGGGGCTGCGCGTTTCCTGGGCATGGCGTTCTCTGGGGTCCCTGCAGGGTGTCGAAGTCTGAGGGCAGCCTGTGGTGTTCAGCTCCCAGCGGGCTGCGGTGGGGGTGTCTCCAGCCACATTGCACAGATGAAAAACACACCCGAGCTCTTGGCACCTTGTCTCTCTGCGAGGGCCCTCATGGGGCCGGCACTCGACAGTTTATAAAACATTCGATATCCGCTTTCTTGTTCACTTCTCACAATAGCTTGCAGGTTCTCCAGCGCTCAGATGACTGACTTTTGTTATTACTGAGGTGGCACTTGCAACCCTAAGACCCAGCCTCCCTGTTAGAAAGTTCCGGATGCCAGCAGGTGGTGATCAAGCACTTTCACGAACAACGCTCCCCATGTTTTTAAGATCAATCAGCCACTTCTGGTGCTCTGACAGGGCCTTCAGTCTTATTTTGAAGTTGGGGTTCTTGGTTCTCGTCTGCTCAGGGTCGGGTCCCAGGCCTCACAGGCTTTGGGTCAAAGTCCTTTCTGTCCCCTTGCTGTGGGGCCTCTGAGAGCTGCAGGCTGGGGCTTCAGCTGGTGGCCTCGGGGTCCTGCCATGGCACAGGCTCTGGGGCTCCGGGCCTGTTTCTTTTTCTCAGGGATTGCGAGTAGTGCCTGCCTCCCAGGCCATGGTGTGGCCTGGACCCGCCCCTGGCACGCAGGGAGTGCTGAGGGCACCTCGGCTGGCATTGCCACTGCTGCTATGCGTGTTCCAAAAGCCGTCCTCCCCCAGGCCCATTCCAGGAAGTGAGGGGGGTCGCGAGCAGCATGGAGGACCCTGCAGGTGTCCTGTCACTCAGAGGGGCAGCCCTGTAGCAGCAGGAAGCTGGTCTCCCCTGCAGGGCCAGCATCTCATCTGGGGAGGGGCGGCCGGGACCCTAGACGGGGTCCCAGGGCCAACTCACCACTTCGGAGGCCCGCGGTGCCCCCATTCCCGTCCCTTCACAGCCCCGTCCTGGACTAACAGGTGAGTCTCTGGTTATCGGGGGGCAGAGCCAGGCCAGGAGGTCGAGGGTCAAGAGCCCTGGGGGAGGGAGGCCGGGGGGCGTCCTAACTGTGTCCTGCTGCAAGGGAAGGCTGCTTGCCCTTGGGCCTGTCCTGGCCAGGCCCCTGCCAGGTCTGTGTCTGCCTCCTGACCCAGGTCCTTTGTCCTTTCTGAGCCTGACCGTGCTGAGGAGGGGCAGCAAAGGATGCCCTCCCAGCTGTTCTCTTTACAGAGGGAGCATGTACAGCTAGGGGCCTTAGACTGGGTCCCTGACGGCAGCCCTGGACGAGGACGAGTGTGCTCCTGGGGCGTTGGGAGGAGACCCGAGGGATGAGCTGTGAGGATGTGAGGTGGGAGGGTGGTCACTAAGTCACTGTGGCTGTGGGCCCCTGGGCTCCACCTCGTGGGAACAGAAGACTGAGACAAGCAGAGGCTGTTACTCAGCGCTCGATGGCGGCAGGGGAGGAGCAAGCTGATGGGAGAGAGAAGGCACAGGCAGGGTCCAGGGGGCCCAACGGAGGCTGGGCCCGGGGAACCCGGGGCATGGGGAAGAGCTGGGGGCCTGTTTGGCTCCCTGGTTGGTCCTGAGTTGGAAGTGGGGACAGAAACGAGGGCTGCTGGTGGCCTCTGACCGAGTCCTGAGCTTTGGGGCCCTTAGTGCCGGGGTGGTAATTCAGCTTCCGGAGAGATGCCGCAGAGTTGGTCAGAGTTCCCTTGTCTCCTGTGGTCCTGCCTTGTCCACTGTCCGTCTGTACGGTCAGCCCCTGAGCCCCCTGGGGACTTGGGGAAGATCCGGGCCATGGGCCATGGCGGGGGAAGACATCTGCAGGCCAAGCTCTCAGGAGTAGGGTGAGGGCAGCCCGGAGCATGGGGACCCTGACTCCTGGGACCCAGCTGCCTCCTCCAGCGGCTGGAGAGGGGCAGGCCCGCGGAGTCACGTCGGAGGGAATGCGTCCACGAGGGAAAGTCCCCGGGGTTGGTTCACACCCACAGTAACCGTCCTCGGGTGCCCCCATGCCCTTCACATCCTCAGTAAATCCTCTTGGTGGCCATGTGAAGAAAACAAACCAGGAAGGCTGAGGCTCAGAGAGCCGCGAGCTTGTTTCCACACCATGGAGGGGTCAGTGGCAGAGGATCAAACTCAAGAGGCACACCTGCTGGCCTCTCGGCACCATGCTGCCTCCTGGTGGCCGGGACCGGATGGATGGCCGGCCCAGGATGGAACCTGGGGTGCGTGGGGGGAGGAGCGGGAACAAGACCCTGCAGGGCTGGAGCTTCCCTGGGGGACCCTGGCCACAGTCAGGGGCAGGTGGAAAGTGGCCGGGCGGGCTCAGGCTAGGGGCTTAGGGAACAAGCAGGGACCAGCACTCAGGGCCCAGTGCTGGGCGGGGCCTGGGCCCCCCCAGGACGCACAGCAGGGGTGGCTCTCCTCAGGTGCCGGCTGCAGGCCCTGGGGCTGAGCCCCTCCCGGGTCGGACAGAAGAGCAGGAAGACAGATGCTCCAGATCCGGCACTCGGGCTGGATGAGAGAGTGAGCAGCTTTCTGTCACAACAGCAGCTGTGGGGACACTCCTGCTCCAGCTTCACAAGCACATGATGCTCGAGCCCAGCAAGGTTTAAAGGAACATTCAAAAGGGCAGGCCCCCATCTCTCATCGTTTTCAGCTCTGCTTAGCTCAGCCTGACTTGCTGTGCTGGCTTTGAGCAGAATCTGGCATTTTTCTCCCTCAGATGGAGGCGTTTTGGTGTCTGCGTAGAAGCCTTGTTATTCTCAAGTCTTAGCTTCTGAAAGTCTGTCTACCACCTTAGACCTCTGTCTTGCCGCCCACCCTGCCCTGTGCTCAGCTCTCGGGAACCCCATGTTGGCTTCAGTCCCAGCTCTCGCCTGCCTGTCGGAGGTAGGATTTCCCAGGAGCAGCTTCATCTCCTCCAGGTGGTGGGCTCGGGGGAGCAGGTCTGGGTCTTCTTCCCTCGTGAATGCTCCTTCCCTGGCCCAGACCAGGCACAGTAGGGGATGAATGGATGGACAGATGGATGGATAGAAGCAAGAATGGATACATAGAAGGATGAATGGGTGGATGGGTAGATGGGTGGACAGGTAGATGAGTGGATAGAAGAAAGGATGGGTAGACAGATGTGTGGGTGGTTGGATGATGGATGGATGAATGAGTAGATAACTGATGGATGGATAATGGATGTACAGATGGATGGATGGGTGGATGAATAGATAGGTATGTAGATGGATGATGGACAGATGGATAGATGTAAAGGTGGGTGGATAGAAGGATGGAAGGTTAGATGGATGGATGGGTGGATGGATGAATAAATGAATGATGGATGCATAGATGTATGGATGAATGGATGTTGGGTGATGGATGGAGGAATAGGTGGATGGATGGATGGATGGATGGTTGATGGATGGATGATGGATGAGTGGATTATGGATGAGTGGATGGATGTATGAATAGATGGATGATGGTGTACAGATGGACAGTGGGTGAGGGAGGAGATGAAGGGGCTCTGAGGACATTATAGCCTTTTCAGGTAGGCAGCGAGGGCTGCCCAGGCAGACCCAGCCCTAGCCCAGCCTCTCCTTGAGTGTCTGTAGGCAGGTCGCTGAGTTCCCTGAGCCGTTTCCTCAGCAATAAGTGGGGAACCTCTGCTTCAGGAGGTGGCTGTGGGGACTGACTGTAACGAGTGACCCATGGCAGCGGCTCAGCCCGAGATCTTGGTTTCAGTGCATGCTCCCAGGGTCTGGCCCTGCTGCACACGTGGTCCTGCAGCTTGCTTTTCTGCTCCCCTCCGTGGTTTGGAGACTCGTGCTTGCTGACACAGTGGGTCTAGTTCATTCCTTTTACTCTGCCACGTGATATCCCATCCTGCGGATCGGCTACAGTGCATCCCTTTCCCTGGAGGGTTTTGCTACAAGGAAGCTGCTCTGAGTCTCTGTGTGCAGGGCCTTGATCCACACCTGCAAGCCCCGCTTGGGGGAATATTCTGAACAATGTAATTTCCAGATTTGAGGTTGGGACATCTCTAATTTGATTACCTTTCCTCCAGGATACTTGAACAGGAAATGGTTGTTTTTAAACAAAGGGAAAATCTCGGTGTTTGTTTCCTGGAGAGGCAGGTGGGGCCCTAACTTGGGGCAGCAAGCAGGCCATGTTCCACTGCGTCCCACCACGTCCCGCCGCTCTGCAGGCCCCCTGAGGCCCACCGGAGGCACTGCGTGTGCACATGGCTTTCAGAGGACCCGGGACACCCGGTGCCCTCCATGGCCAAGTGGTTCCCTCCCAGGCTCATCAGGAGATGCTTTCCAAAGACAATCCCCACTTTGAACGGATGGGATATATTAAGTTCAGATAAAGGGAGTTAATGTGTGCAGAAAAGATAAGTGTTTAAAGGGACAGCAAGGGAATGGTGATCAGCGTCGGGAGAGAAGTGCTGGGCCGGTGCTGCTACGTTGGCCGGTGGGCTGGCAGAGCTGGGCAGGCAGCTGGCTGGCGAGGGGCGAGCTGCTGGCTCTGGGAGGGTGGCTGCGGGGAGGAGGGGACATGTCTGCCCCTCCGTGAAGCCCCCGGCCATTCCTCCTCCCTCCACTCGCCTCATCTTCTCCTGAGCGCCACGCATCCTCCGAGCTCCTCCTCAGGCTGCAAAGTGCTAAGATGCAGCCCTGCTTTCTCGGGGCCCCAGGCCCAGTAACGGGGTGCCACAGGGCAGAGTGGCCTGCAGAGAGGGTCCCACAGGATGAGGGTTAGTGCCGGGGTTCCTGGCTGAGCCTGGCAGGATGGTGGGCTTGGGAAACCGGCAGAGGTTTGGTGTGGCTTGAGTGGCTCGTGTGTCCCAGAGCAGGGACGATGCCGGTGAGGGGCAAGGGTGCATTGTGGACAGCCGAGAGCGCCGGGTGGAGGAGGTCCAGTGTCAGCCGGGTATGAGGAGGAGGTAGGTTTCGCTGAGGTTGTAGCCTCTGTTTTCTGGGGTTGTTGGAGGGGCCCACAGAGAAATGAGAGTTAAAAGCAAAAACTCCAGGCCAGCAGGAGGAATGTCTTCATTTGTGGCTGAGCCCCCAGGGCCTTCCAGGCCTCCGGTCTCAGTTATCCGGAAGCATAGCTGATTGGCAGGGGAAACGGATAGGCCCCCCCCCCAGCCCTGAGCCGCAGTCTCCCCGTTCTCCCTCTGTCAACTGGTGGCCTTTCCCCTCCACCTCTCCTCCTCTGTCTCCTCCCAGACATCTGCTCTTCTCACTTCCTTTCTTCTACTTTAGGGATAGGATCTGGAACTCATTCACCCTGGGGTATAAAGGACTGATAACAGTTCAGAGCGAGCCCTGCCAGGAGATTTGCCTTTTACACAGAATCGAAACTTGAGCTCAGATGAAGATTCTCTTCTGAGGGTCATTCCAGACAAGGGCTCTCTTGTGATCCCCACAACCATGTGCCCCAGAGATCTCCCTGGGGGGTGACATGCTGCCTTTTCCCTGTGTGCAGAAGGGATTGGAAGGAAGAAAATGTGGGTTGGGGGTCAGCTATGTGCACTACTCTCCGCCTGATTGGCTCTAGTCCTTGCCCTGAGTCTAAGTGAGGAATCAAGGTGCAGAGGGATGAACAACTGGCCAGTGGTCACACACACGGCCAGGGTGGAGTCGGGCCTGTGTCCGTGGCCATGACCCTCCCACTCCAAAGGTCTTACTCTTTTATTTACCCCGTGGTGCCACTGGCCACCGGCCCAGACTCCTTCCCCTGGCCCCATTGCCATCCCCCATCTCCTTCAACTGTGCAGCAGTGGTGGGTACTCACTCTTCTGAGGGTGGGAGGGCAGACGAGGGGTCATCCTACAGCTGTTATGGCTGGGACCACTGGTGGCACCATCTCTCCTGAACCCCCATTAGCCTGAAAGGAGAGGCAGGGCCAGTGTGTGGGCATCCAGGGCCTGGGGTCCATCCCCGCATGGGCCCTAACCAGACATGGGCAGCTGCACAGACAGCTGCACCCTCAGAGGCTCAGCTTTCTCATCTGTGAGTGGGGATGGTTGCTGTGGGATTAAATGTGCTGCTGCGTGAAGCGCTCAGCTCATCCTGGGACACGTTGAGGACTCGGAGTGGCCGCAGTCACTGGGAGATGGTTCTCACACATGGCCTCGCTTGGTGGTTGCACCGACTCCTGCTTCAGAGCAGCATGGAGACCGCGGCCCTAGAAGTTTCTGGTAACTGCAGGGCCTGGCCCAGCTGTGATGTCTGAAGTGACGCCGGGGGATGGTGGGCACTGCAGTTGCCGGGGTGGGGACAGGGTGAGGCGAGTGAGGCCCCACAAAATCGAAGGGAGCCTCAAAAAACTCACTCATCAAGATGGACAACATTTTCATGCAATATTTAAAAAATTCCATCTGCAAACTGCGGCCCGTGGGCTGGCACATGTATCTGTAAATAGAGTGTGATTGGGAGTCCTGGCCGCCACCTCTCTGCCCACTGCATCCTCGGTGGGGGACATGCTGAGGTGACCGAGGATAGGACTGAGCCAGCTCTGCGCTCAGTGTGTCCACTGAGGGCCACGCCAGGTGCATTTACACCACGGGCAGTGGCACGTACTACGAACCAGGGCTTTCCCCAGAGAGATGGTCGCTCAGCATCTGTCCGCACCCCACGGATCTGGAGCACAAGATGCCCCCGAAACAGGGTCGGCGGAAGCCTCGTTCCTCCCGCTCTTTGGGCAGACAGACAGGCGGGGCAGCGCCTGGGGCGTCCTCCCCCAACTGTGAATCGCAGCCTGGCGGAGGCTGGGCCACAAACATGGTTTCTGATTTGAAGAATCTCTTCTTTTTCCTGGTAAGTGGCCTCGCCCTGTCCGTGGGGTTCACCTGAGGCGGAATTCTGCCTCAGCATTTGAAGCAAGATTTTCCCCCAGTTCTTCAGAAATCGTTAATATAGAGTCGAGTTCTGCCTTTCGATAGTAAAAACTAAA
The DNA here is from genome assembly GCF_021613505.1 of Equus quagga. Lineage (NCBI taxonomy): Eukaryota > Metazoa > Chordata > Mammalia > Perissodactyla > Equidae > Equus > Equus quagga. Next base: position 2,119,129 of record NC_060285.1, on the reverse strand, counting down.
GAAAAGTAAAGTAAATAAATAAAGTAAATATAAAATAAAGTAAAGTAAAGTAAATACCGTCTCCTTAAAGTTCAATTGAGCTGGAAAGACCTCTTCAGATCGTGGAACAAAATTTAAAATGAGAGAGCTGGACCCCATCCCCTCCCGTCCCCCAGGAAACCCCTCTGCTGTGCAGCCAGCCTGGTGGTCAGGCCTGGTGCCCGTGGCGGTTTGCCACTGTGCCGCTTGCCAAGAGCCCCTTCTGCCTTGGAGGCCGTGCCAGTGTCGTCTCCATTTTAGAGGTGGGGAAACCGAGTCTCGGAGGGATTCAGTAGCTGAGCCCGGTGCACAGAGATGGGGGACGAGATCTCGGCCTGTATGGTCCGGCTGCAGAGCAGCCCTCATGGTCACTAAGCTGCCTACCCCAGACCTGCGGACGGCCGTGGATATTGCCAGGTATTCCCATGGGAGGAGGTCCTGGACGGGAGGGGCCGCGGCACTCCCGAGGGCTCTAAGATGAAGACAGTGGGGAGTAGGTTATGTGGCATCTAGTCTGTTCTCCCCTCGGTGCATGACAGTGTTCACGGGGTCCGAGTGAGGATCCCCTCTAGCCACTCACAGGCCCAGGAGGGGGCAGAATAGAGATGGCTGCAGGCCTGTGTGTGCACGTCTGCCGTGCGTGTCTGTGTGTCTCTGTGCGCAGGTACTAATTACGCAGGGGTTCCACACGGGCACTTATTCCACTGATGTTGACACTCCAGTCTTCCAAACTTGAGGCTTCAGGAAGGCCCACAGTCCCCTGGGAACACGCCTCTTTCCTTTGGAACCATCTGCCGAGTGGATTTCCAGAGGTGGCACACACGCACAGACACAAAGACAACCCCCACACACACAGAAGCATACACACCCATGCGTGTACACAGACACACATACCTAAATAACTCACACATGCACAGCACACACGTACACACAACACAGACCCACACAACACACATGCGCACACGTGTACAGGAGCTGACACCTTCAGTAGGGCCAGCTATCTGGGAGTGGCTCTTGTTTACGTGCCCTCACTTTTTTCCTAGGATTGGTGTCACATGTGTTACATGCCCTCTCTGTTGCCTGAGTTAGGTGCCCTCCTGTCACACCTGTCACATGTTCCCCTCTGTCACAGGTGTTATGTGTGCCCTCTGTCATACATGTCACACATTCCCATCACAAGTGTTAAATGTAGTGTCATAGTGCATTACATGTGCCTTGACATAGCACCCACAGGTACCCATCATGTATCTTCCATGTGCCTTTATCATGAGTGTTGCATGCACCTCTTTCCTGTGCATTACATGTCCCTCCATTGCAAGTGACACGTGTGTCCCACCACACATGTCATATGTCCAGTTGTGTGTCATGTGTGCCCTGTCATATCTGTTACCCATGCCCAGTCATGTGCCACATGCCTCTATCACTTGTGCTGCCTGTGCCACTGTCATGTGTGTCACATGGGCTCTGCTGCAGATGTTCTGTGCATCCCCTCGCATGTGTTGCACATGCCCTGCATACGTGGTGCATGGGTACCTGCCATGCATGCCACATGTGCCCCTGCGCCCACACTGTCCAATGCACAGAAGCCCAATGGGCACACTGCTTGCAGGTGCTGAGCGACTTTGACACATGGGCTTGATGATACATCCCAAGCAGCCTCTGTCCAGCCTGTGATGTCTGCCCTGTGTTGTCCCAGTGTCAAGGTTCCGCCCGGCGCTCTGAGGCCAGGGCTCCTCGAGGTGCTCGGGCTCAGCCTGCCCCACCCTGAGCTTGTGCTCCCTTCTCTCCACCCAGCTGATCTCCACTCCACCCCACCTGCCCTCTGCTCATTGTGCATGCAACATGGGTCTCGTCAGATTTGCCTGGGAAGCAGCTCCGGTGGTCCCAGGCACACCGCTGGTTCTCCACGTCGCACCGTCGGGGGGATGCTCCCGTGCCTCTGAGCCCCCAGGACACTGAATTGGGTGCTGTTTAAAGCATGGTCTGCGGGGACGCTGTGTGGGAGTCAAGGGACAGTGAAGGGACCCTGGACACCTGAAGGCTGGAGCACGCCCATGCCTCCTGGAACCTGGGAAGGCCGTGGGATGAGGGTGCCTGTGTGTGCACACCTGTGTCATTCTGTGCACAGATGACAGTCTTCAGATGGGCCGGGTGAGTGGGGCAGAAGCCCAGCTCAGGCCTGCACACTTCGGCTCTGTTCAAAGATCCTTGGAAGAATATTACTTGTGCAGAGGATCTATCTTCTACCTTTTCCTGGGATGGAGTGTGTCCTCTGCAGAAAGACTGGAGAAGTTTGGTCCCCTCAGTCATGACCTAGGACCCCGTCACAGGACACCCCAAGGCCAGGGGGACACGTGGCTCTGCCCACCCCCAAGGTTTCTCCATCCTACATTTCAAGCCCAGCCTCGGACCCCATCCCTGGGGGCCCCTCACCCCAAAACTGGACTGTGTCTCCCCGCCACAATCAGGCACCATCCATGGTGCCCGGCTGCTTCCTGCCTTCACAGCTGCGTGGGTAGCCTTTCCTTGTTGACCTGCTGCCATGGGCCACCCTGCTGAAGTCTCCCCTCCTCCCTCCCTGGGCCTCTGCTCCACCCTATCTCTTTGCTTATCTCCCCTGGCCGCTCCTTGGGGCCGCCCCCAGATCCAGTCTCTTCCCAACCTCTACTCTCCCCTCGGGAGATCTCGGCTGGTGCCTCGGCCTCAAAACCCTTTCCCCCAGGGAGGCCTCCAGAGACCCTGTGTGCCCAGATCTCCACCCTCCACTTCAGACCCATGGTGCCAGCTGCCCATGCCGTCTCCCTTAGATGCTAGAAGAGGGCCCCGAACTTAGCTTGTCTGAAACCAAACCGCAGCCCCAGCCCCTGGCCCCGGCAGCTGGCTTCTCTCAGCACCCCCACCCCACTCCCCACATCCAGGTCTTCTGCAGAGATAACTGGCACTGGCCTTAAGTCATTGCCCACATCTGACCACTTCTAACTGTCCCCTCACTGCATCCCTGGTCCTCTAGTTTATTGGTGGCCAGAGCAGCCTCCCTCCCTCCTCCCTAGTGACCTGAAGCTCTGTTCTCCTTATGAAAGCCACCGTGGTTGCCCATTTGCATCCAGAGACACAGACCACACCCATGGCTGTTCGTTTGGGCCCGGAGCACCTGCCCTGCATGTGTCACTTCGGGAGCCTTGCTGCGGCCCAGGTGTTAGTGGGAATGCCCGTGGGGCCAGGGCTGAACCAGATGCTGGAAAGCAGACTCTCCTCCGGCCTGCTCTGCCCTGTCTCTCCCCTTGCTCTTTGGGCGTACTCTCCGTGGACATAGGTGACCAGGTGATCTCAGCCACTCAGTTAGTCTGGGCACCTTTCTGTGTTGTGGCCTCTAGCATGGCTTGTCAGGTGGTGAAGCCGGAGCCTCCCTAGGACACCGAGCGGGGGGCCAATCAAGGCATTGAAGCATCCTTGGGTCCTTGGTGAGCCTTCCTGCCTGGACACAGGAAGAGGTGGAGCCACGGCCTCCTGCTGGGTCCTTCCCAGGGCACCTCTGGGCCCCTCCAGCTACCCTGGATTGGCCCCACATCCTGAGCCCCAACTTGTCTCCCACATGGCATCCTTGCCCTAGACCTCCATGGGGCTGCCGTCTGCTCACCCGGCATGCTCACCTGCAACCTGCTCCTCTCTGTGAATCCTAGACTCATGTCTTCTGCTCCCTAAGCTGCCGGCTAGGTCCCTACCTCCTGCATCTGCCGTCTTCCTCCCTCCTAGGGCGGCACGTGGATTCTCCTCTATCCGAATGACTTCTCCCCATCCACCGAGGCCGGCACTCCACCCCCGGCTACTGTCATGGCTTTTGGATGTTACAGTGTGTGTGTTCATACCTATTGAAAAAATAGCTGTGGCTGTCTTTAATCTTGTTTATATATGTGTAAATATAGATACAGATACACCCCTTCCTCATTCTCTTCAACTAGTGCAAACTATTACATCGTCTGGGCAGAACACACTTTATTTGCATTATGTTTATCATACTAAGTTTTCTCAAATCACAGACCACTATATGATGCACATGATAAATTTAAACAAGAAGGTTCACAAGGAAAAGCAGGATGCTGCCTCCCTCTCCCCCATCCGCAACCTTTCCCAGGACCAAACTGTTCAGAGTGTGCTTTTCCTGTTCTAGTCCTTCCTGCTACAATGTTTCTTTATCTGTTTTCAGCTGCCTCTGTGACTCAGAGTGCCTATGCCGCTTTCACTCCATCACCTGTGGTCAGAGCCTCCTCGCGGTCTGAGCAGAACGACAGCAGAGGGCTACTCTCTCCTCCAACATTCCATCTTCCTTCATTTCATCTGATTAAAAACAATCAAGGTTTAAGAATGTGCACTTATGATTCTACTATAAATAATTTTCTGAGCTTTGACTGCATGTTGATTTTAAAACTTGGAAAGACATAAATGGCATTTCCAATGTTACTCCATGAATGTTGTTCCCCACAGATATCAGATTTGTGACTAGAACTATGGAGAAAGAGACAGAACATTTATCGTCAAGGTTTCACCAGTTGAAGGAGAGTCTTCCAAGAAGGAGAGCCTGATGTATTTTTATACACATTCTTTACAGCTTATTTCACTTGTGAAGAGTCACCAATGCTGAATTTTCTCTCTCCCATCTTCCCATGTCCCATTTCTTGACCCCTTCCTCTGCTGGAGAATCCCCTAGGTCAGCTTGGGGTGTTTGGCCAGTAACCTGACCTTCAGAATGACCTTAAACAGCATACATCATTGACAGTTCAGCTGGGTACAGAATTCTAGATACTGTAGCTTTTCCCACCAGAACTTAAGGACCCTACACCCATTTGCTCTAAAAGCTGTGTTGCTCATGAAAAGTCAGGTGTCAGTTATTTCTGACTTCATAGAACACGATGTACTTGTCGGTGGTGTTCTTTGTGTTCTGCAAGCTGTGAAGAGTTTCTTGCACTACTTGGCTGAGGTCTGTGCTCTGGATCCAGTTAGAGAATGGCAGCCCCACAGTCTGAGGGTGTGTGCTCATTTATTTCATGATTTCCTCTTCCTTGGCATCTTTTATTTTCTCCTTTAGAATTTCTAATAAAAGTTTGACACCCCAGGACATACCCGCCATGTTTCAACTTTTCCCTACTCCCATCTCTCCCTTTGCTCTCCATTCTGGGAACTACTTCAATTTTATTTCCCATACCTGGTTTTAGTCACACCCAGTTACTCCTCAGTCCACCCTGAGAGCTCAAAATTGGCTGGTCACATTGATCTCCCAGACTTCTTTCTCATTCTCTTGTTTTCCTTTTTTCGTAGTAGCTCGATTGTCTTTTACTGGTACTGCATTCTCTTAAATTTCTTTGGGAATGATGCTATTTAGAATTATTATTATTTCTACTTTTCCCTGAATCTTTTCTGATTTCTGCCCTCTGAGGGTCAAGTGTAGAGTTTATATATCCTGGGCCTTCCTTCTCTTTCACGCCACTGCCTTTCTGCAAACACCCTGTGGTGGTCCTGCCTGCTGGGTCCTCTCTGTATAGCAGTAAAGGTTGAGGTGGGTTCAGTGGCCGGTCAGTGTGTCACCTCTGCCCTGTGCAACCCACAGGCTTCTTGCTTGACCGGGAGAGCTGACTGGAGGTTCTCTGGGAAGGGCCAGGGTGTGTGGACAGATGGCCTCCCTGGAAGTGGTGATGGAGCCAGAGGGCAAGCAGGTCCCTCGCTGGGCACTCCACCCCCCCCCCCCCCCGACCCGGGGATGGTCCTGCCTCTTCCTGGCCCTGTCTGCTGCCCATGGCCAAGGACCTCAGCTCTGCTCTGCTTAGAGCAGGGGCCTCCCCACCTTGTTTGTGCCATCTGCTGACACTCATGGAACCCTTCTCAGAATAAAATCAAGTATGTAAGATTACTAAGAAAACCAATTATGTCAAAATGCGGTTTTATCAAATGTTGGAAAATCTATTTTGCTACAGTCATATGTTTGCTTCTTTATTAAAACATGACACCAAAACGCCTGGAGGTGGGACCTCACAATTTGAAGGGTGAACATGAATGATATTCTGAGATATTCACCAGAGCTGTGATGTGATGGGCAGACTCCCACGATTGGTGTTAGTGGCAAAACCACAGCTCCACCTAAACTCTGAGTTTGCTGCCTGTGTGCCCAGTGAAGGCCACGTCAGACCCAGTTAGAGACACGGGAGACAAAACGCAGCTTTCCTATACGAGGGCCACACCCCCTGCACTGTGGGGACCCTCCCCGGGCAGATGACACCCCTATCTTTGGACGGCATCCTTCTGGCCAGACAGCAGCTGTTTTCGAGGGGGTCAGAGGACAGTACTTTGGAAATACAGCTCTTCCACTGAGTGCCCACCTGGTGAGCACCTGGCCCCGGACCCCCTGCCTGGGGCACACTGTTAACTGACTCTCGAGGGCACCTGCCATGCTTCCCCTCTTGTCACCTGCTACCCCTTCAAAGCTACAAACGATGCTGCACGTGTTTACTAGTAGCAGGTCTTGGTGCCGGAGGATGCTTGGGTCCTCACAGAGCAGGATGCAGGGCCTCCCGTCCCACCTGTTGAAAATAAACCTAGGACACACTTCTCTGTGCAAGCTTTCACTTTCTTTAATTCTCTTGACAGAAAGTTAGCCTTTAAAAGTCTCCCTGGTGAATTTAGAATACTTTTCAATTTTCACAATTTCAGATAATATGCACCTGATTGGGGACACCGGGGACATCAGAGGTGGGCTTTGCTTCCTGATTGAGGTCCCCTGGGGTCCTGGGTGTGCATGCGTAATGAGAACCCTACTGACCCTTAGGCTTCTGAAGTGGAGAGCTCCGCTCTGGGTGAGGATGGAAGGCCCACGACCTTGGTGGAGGTCAGGCCCTCCCCACTGGGCTGCGGGGCTCCCCAGTGCTTGCAGCAGGTGGGGCTTTCCTGGAAAATGCCTGGTGTGGGCGGATGCAGGCAGAGGAGCAAGGTGAGGAGCTTCAGGAAGTGGGGCTCTGAGAGGGGACTGCACAAGGGGAGAGAACGCCCTCCCTCCCCAGGCAGCTGCTCAGCTGCCTAGCCTGCGTGAGGCTGGGGCTGCTCCTCCAGGGGAAGGTTTGGACCAGCCTTCCCATCTCAGGGACCACCTGGTGGGGTGGGGAGCTTGAGGAGGGATGCAGCCAGTGGTGTGGAATTGCGTCCCAGGGGGCCTCGCCTCCAATCAATGGCTGGGCACAGCAGAATCAGGCCAGGCAGACAGCAGCAAGCTTGGTGCTAGTCCTGGTCTGCTCTTTATTGCTGGATTTGGTGCTGATGTCCAGGCCTCTGCGAACCTCAGTTTCCCCACATGCACACCTCGGGGCTTGACCTATCTCACCTCTGAGAGCCCACTTAGATCTGGCCTCTTTCCCTCCTGGCATGTGAATACCTGCAGGAAGGAAGCAGCCTTCAGTGGCCCCTGTGCTGTGGGGTCCTCCCACTCACAAGGACCCTCTGTGGCCGGTACCGTCCTGTCCCCAACCCACCACACACAGGTAGGGGCAGAGGTCAGGGAGAGGCTCCTGCCCTCATCCTCCGTCCAAAGCTCTTTGCTCGGCATTTGGAATAGAACTTGAAATTCCACTCAGGCAAAACTGCTTTGAGGCCTGTGGCACTGGGTCTGGCCTCTTGGCGACTCCGAACAGGACACAGATGCCCCTGCTCCGGGGCACAGGGATGGTGAGGAAAACTGGCCAGAGACAAATACCTGCCTTTCCTGGAGACACGACGGAGGGCGCGGCAGGAAGGAGCCAGCCGTTTTGTCTGGAGCAGTCTGTGGGCATCTTCTGTGCGCCCACGCGCTGGGGGACGGGCCATGCAGCCTAGAGGAGGTCACTCACAAGGGCTGGGAAGTGGCGCGTTTGTGTTTCCAGGCAGAAGTGACATTCTTTAGAACGCACCGAGGGTCAGCCCTGGGCAGTGGCAACGCCTCAGCGGGGTCGCCCCACCCCTCCTGGGACCATAGGGGGCGAGGGGGCTGGGCGCACTGGAGGCCTTCCGAGCCCCGCTCCCCCACCCGCGCGGCCGGCTCTGCAGTGAGGCCCCTGCGCACCTAGGTGGAGCCCGACCGGCGGTTTTCGGCTGGACCGGCCCCGCCTGACCCGCCGGCGCGCCAGGCGGGGGCGCTGCAGGGCGGCGGGGGTCCCCCGGGTCCTCTCCGCGGCCCAGTGCGCATCGGCGGCTCAGCGGGCCGGGCGGAGCGCAGACGGCGGCGGGCGCGGGCCGGAGTCCGAGCGCCGCGCGGGCTTGGCCGCCGCTCCCCCTCCCGCCGCCTCCCCAAAAGGGGCCGAGCCGAGCGAGCGGGCGGGCGCGCGCCGCCGGGCCGGAGCAGCGGCGTCCCGCGGGCGGCCAGGCGCGCAGCGTCGCCGGCCCCACCTGTCGGCGCGGCCACCACCTCCACCACC
>NC_060285.1:2080382-2110282 GCF_021613505.1 Equus quagga | reverse complement strand
GGCAGCCCCGCGCCCGGCGCGCAGCCCCGGCCCCGAGCCTGGTCCTCCGCGGCGGCGGCGCGGCCCCCTGAGCCCCGGGCCGGAGCGAGCGCGGGCGGCGGCGGCGAAGGAGGAGGAGGAGGAGAGGAAGGCGACGCGGAGCAGGGGCGGGGAGGCGACAGGCGGCCGAGGGGCCGGGGCCGCGCAGGACCCCCCCGCGCCGCCGGGCCGTTGCGCAATCCGCGGCCAGCCGTCCGGGCCCTGCTGGCGGAGCGGCTCCGGGGGCGGCGGCGGGGCTGATTCATGGGGCCGCGGCGGCCGCCCCCCCCGCGCCCGGGCCCCCGGCGCCCCGCAGCCCGCGATGGTGGCCGAGTGGCCGGAGGGGCGGCCGCCGCGGCCCGAGACTTTCTGCTAACCTCCCCGCCCCCGCCCGCCCCCTCCCCGGCGCCCCCCCCCCCGCCCGCTCCCCTCCCCCTGCCCAAAAAGACACAGCTCGCCTCCCGGAGAGGCGCCTCCAGTCGCGGCGAGCGCGGCGGTGGCGACGGATGGAGGGCGCGAGCGGGCGGCCGCGGCGGCTGCACCCGGCGGGGCGCTGATGCGGCGCCTGGACCTTCGCTGCGCGACTTCGGGGGCGTCGGCCGAGTGGGCACTCCGCGATGCAGCTCCTGAAGGCGCTCTGGGCACTCGCCGGAGCCGCGCTCTGCTGCTTCCTCGTCCTGGTGATCCACGCGCAGTTCCTCAAAGAAGGTAATTGTCCCCGGCACGCGGAACGGTCCCTGGGCGCCGTCCTCGGCGCCCGCCCGGGCTTCCAGCACGTTCCGCCGCCGCCGCCACCGCCGGGCTCGGCCCGGGCTCGCCGAGCGCCACTGCGGGGCTGGACTGGCCGGCGGCGGACCCTTCGCCGCGCCCGGCCCCGGTGCGGAGCCCGCCGCCCCGCGCCTATCGGGGTTCACGGGCGGCCCGCGGGCGCGGGTGCTGCGCGGGGTTCGGGGCGCGGCGGCCTCCATGCCTGTCGCGCCGCCCGGGAGCCCCGGCCCACGCCGAGGAGGCTGCCCCTGCCCGTCCCCTGCCCCGCACGGCTCGTTGGCAGCGGCGCCCGCTCGCTCACCGCGGGCCCTCGGTAGATGGCACCAGCGCTCCACGCTGGCCGGCCTGGCTGGGCCGGGCAGGCTGGAGCGGGCGCGGGGCCGGGGGCGGGCAGGAGCCCAGGGCCAGGCCTCTGTGCCGGTCCCCCGCCCTCCACTGCCGCCTTCTAGGCCGAGTGAGGGACCCGCGGGCTCCAGAAGGGGGGACTTCGCCGCCAGAGCGCCTGGGCCCGCACCAAGTTAGCCGCCCCTGTCGTCCCAGTGTCTGCTAGAGCACAGGGCTGGTGGATCCAGTTCTTGGGACTTAGTTGAGAGGTTCACGTTGATGGTGTGACCTTTGCAGCCAGAGGGGTCTCTGGGACCGAGGAGACCTTCACCAAGGGCTCAGGACAGGGTGCATGTGCTGGTATCCTCGGTGGGCACCTTGAATACCCCAGGCACTCCAGAAAACTTCCTGGCTTTCGTGCCAGCTCTCCTGGAGAGCAGCCCTGGGGCACCCTGGGCTCAGCCTGGCTGGCCTTCACAGAACAGCAGATGGAGGCCAGTGCCCGTGGCCATCAGGTGCCCTTGCCCTCAGGCTCCTGGCCACCAGGGCTGTCTGGGGCTCCCTCTGGCCTGCAGGGAACGCTGAGCACAGGAGGGAGCTGGTGTGGCCTGTTAATGCTGGCGAATCCTCATTAGCTCTGAGTTCCTACAAAGGAATGGTCTGCAACATTCAGCTGCTTCCTGCCTAATTAACGAGCTGCTGGCTTGCCGAGCGAGGAAGCAGGTAGGCGTGGGAGGCCAGCCCCAGGCCGGGTCAGTGTCCTCTCTTGATTTGGGGTCCGGGCGCTGGAGGAGAGGCAGCCGTCCATGGGCATGCTACGGCCTTGGCTGCTGGCGAGGGCTTGGTGAGTCCTTCCTGAAGTTGGAGGGCAGCCCTCGCCCACCAGCTTGCTGACCTGCTTCAGGACTGGGTGGTTCTGTGGTGGGTGGGTGGTCTCCTGCGCCCAGCAAGTCCCCAGAGGGCTATTCTCAGCTGTCCTCTGCCTGGGGACCCTGGGACCCCACCAGATGGCCGGGGAGGCCCTGCGTGGCTGGGCCTTGTTTAGGCCGTAAGTTCTTTGCTGTTCCCGGGAATCGTTCCTTTTTGGGAGGATCCGTGTTTGAAAAGGGACTTGTGTTAAAGTTTCGCAGTTTCTCGCTGAGGTCAGGAGTGTGGGCTGTGTGGGGATTTCCCCCTATTTTACAGCTGGGACTCAGTAAGAGAATAAAGCCACTGGCTGCTGTGATACCATGTGGGTAAATGGTCCCCTCCCGTTCATCTGGTGGGAACTGACCCGTTCTGGTGTCCTCGGAGGGCACGGCCGTCCTCCTGGCGCCCTGAGTCTTAAGGACAGTGTGTTTTGGGCAAGAGGAAAGAGTTTCTGTCTCTTGGATTTGAAAATGCTAGGTGCAGGGCAGGTCGATGTTTAAGTGAATAATCGTGCTCAGAGTGGAGTATTTTTTGTGGATGGGTTATTGAGAGCCCTTCACTGAAACCTCGGCGTTTACCTTGAAGTGGGCACACGCGGGGCCACGTTCTGGAAGACGGTGTAGGAACTGGAAGTGGGGTGTGGAGCCGGGGAGCAGGTGCATGCTCTGAAGGCACAGTGTTTTCAGGCGGTGCTGGGGAGTGCAGGTGTTTGCCTGCCAGCCTCCAGGACTCTTGGAAGTCCGTTTGTCCACCCTGAGTTGGTTGCATTGGCCTCACGGGGCCTGAGCACCCTTTGCCCCATCTCTCTGGAAGGTCAGGACTGGAGCACCATCCCTGTCCTCTCTGAGCTGCCCCTTTCAGCCCCTTGGGGTCAGGAGCCTCCGGCAGCCATTGAGGAGGCTGGTGGGGCCGACCCTGGTTCCGGGGGAGGCCCAGGGCCCGTTCCGGCCAGCAGGCTGCAAGCTCCAGTCCACTTTCTTCCAACAGCGTGCTGGCCAGCGGGAGGGAGGGAGCGAGGCGGGTGGACAATTGTGACTTGTTGTCTGCGGATGAGTGGGGAAGAGCTGTTTAAATAGCCATTTCCATGAATCTGGTGTTTTCAGGGGTGAAGAAGGGGGGACACAGGGAGCTGGTTTTCCACACTTCCCCTTTTGTGTGGAGGTACAGGTCACCCTGTGGCTAATCCGTCCCCCTCTGGCCAGTCTGTCTTCCAGTGTTTGCCAAGATGAATAGGGCTGTGAACCGAGAGAGAGGCGTATTGTGGTCTCTAATTGCAGCCTTGGCTGGTCCGGTCTCTGTACGAATGGTCCTGCCCACCGCGTCAGGCCTGGCCCAGGCGGCTGGTGGGCCAGGGAGAGGGCCCCCCCCGAGCACGGCCACGCCGTGGGGTGGGGGCCCACAGGGGCCTGGCAGCACCTTCTCTGGCTTGGCTGGGGGGTCACCCTGACCCTCCTCTGGAAGCAAAGCATCTGCTTTTCGCAGTGAGCACAGCATGTGAATGCCCTGTGTCTGTGAACTACACTGAAAGTTGGGGGCGAGGGCGGGGGTCTCCGGAGCCTGACTTGCAGTACAGCTGCGTGGTGAGGGCACAGGGCCTGCGTGACCGTGGGCTGGGAAAGGGGCCGGGACGCCCTCCTTCCATCTGCTTCATGGGGTTCGGTCTCAGAACATGGAGTTGAGTGAACAGCTGGAATGATGCAAATGTGTCCAGCTCCCTCTTCCCAGGACTTTCCGGTGTTTTCTCCCAGTCTCTCCATCGCTCGGCAGTTCACAGTGCGGCAGGATTAACGGCTTTCCTCTGGACGCTAATTCGAACAGGAAGGAAACAAATGCTGGGAAGGAGCAGAGCACTGTGGAGGTTGATGCACAGTCGGGCCGGCCACCTGGGCTTTGGGACCCGGAGGAGGCAGGAGCAGGCCGGGATGCCACCGGGCCAGCTCTCCTTTCTGAATCCGAGGGAGAACCCGGCGCTTTCTCCTCTAGAGGTCGATTTGAGGGTTAAATCCATCTCTAAGTCCTTTTGGTGGCCGGGGAGTGTGCGAGATGTTGAGCGTGCTCAGCACAGACTCTTCTGCAGGTTCCTGTTGAGAATCAGGGAGACGGGCGTGCATGTGGCCACCCTCGCAACCCGCCAGCCTCCTTTCCAGGGGTCCTTTCCGAACTCGACAGCTGCTTCGGGGGGCTGGTTGAGTAAACAGGATTCCGCTTTCATGTATTGCGTTAGATAGTTGCTCTGGAAGTGAAGTGTGATTCTTGGAACCCGCGGCTGGCCAGGGGCACGTTCTCCCCAGTCAAGGCCCTTAATGGCCCTCTATTAATGGTCGAGGTCCCGTGCCCTGATCATTCATTGCCGTGGTCGTCACAAGATCAGCAGCCAACACGGAGCGTTGCTACCTCTGTTATATCCGTCAGTTTAATTTTTAAAAGTGGAGGGAGAACTTAGCGCTGACACATCGAGGTTCCCGGCACCGGGGGTCCATCGGAAATATTTGTTGAATCACACAGCGCGCTTGGCTATAACTCGTGCCCGTGTCCCAGAGGCATAAGCGGGCGGCAGGGGCCCCCCACGGGGTGGTGACAGCTCGGTAGACCCCGTGGAGGCTTCACAGAGTGGGAAGGCCGTTCTTGGTGGTTTGGGGCCCCAGACTGCGTCCAGCTCCATTCTCAGAGCCTGTGATTACAGAGGAGTGGAGGGACCGAGTGCCTGAGGCGGGTGTGTTTGAGTGAAGAGAGGGTTTCAGAAGCCCTGTGTTCTAGATGCTTTCGGCCCCTGCTGCGCCCACACCCCCCTCCCAGGTGTCACCGCAGGGCTGCAGGCTCCCAGCCTGGGCTGGCCTGGCTGCTGGTTTCTCCCTGAGCTTCTGGGCTGCTGCGTGTGGAGGGACCCCACCCAGTGCCTCCCCGGGCCCTGGCGGACTCTTTGAAAGGCCGGGTGAGTGTGAATGGCTGCCGGGAGGGGCAGGATTGGAAAGGCGTTAAAAATAACCAGCTCCTTTATCATCATTTACTATCTTTCTGGTGTGACAAAGAATCTAAATAAAACCCACACTCACCGTAATGGGAATCTCATCCGGTGAGTGTATGACAGCTGTAGGAGTTAAAACACGAAAGGACTGGGAACGGAGGTGACTCCTCAGACGCGACATGGCTCACCAGCCTCAGGGGCCGGGGGGCGTCCATGTTCCCAAGGACCCCGAGGAGGCCGGAGCCCTGCCTGGGCCGCAGAGCCTGTGCCCAGGTGGCAACCTCGGGCGCACTCTGGGCAGCCGAGACTTGGGCTGACTTCCCACCCGCATTGCTAGAAACGCTTCCATCTCCCACCTGGCGTCCATCCCAAAAATGGCCTTTGAGAGCCGTGCCTGGGGGCAATCTGCATGCCTCACTCAATGGTCAGCACATTAGGATTTCTACCTGTTTCTGGGGACATAGTGCTGTGGCGGGGCACCAGGAGCAGAGGGCGCAGTAGGGGCCACGTCCCTTTGCATGGCGAAGGCGGGGGGCACGGTATATCTCAGGCAGTGGTGCACTGCTGACATTTTTATGTGTGTGCGCGCACATACGCGGTTATGTTAATTATGTATGTTAATGACATATATGGTTACGTTGTGTTGCTCAGATGTGCTTCTGTGTTTCTATATAATCCAGTCAGGCATATTAAATATATGAAATACGTTGTGAACTTGATTTAAAATACAGCCACTTAATTAGGGAGCAGAGGGGCGGGGGGAAGCCACTGTGTATCTCCATATTTACTGATAAATATATATAAGCACATAAAACATATGAAGTATATTGTAATATGACCACATGTAAAATCCACAATGTCAGATATGTGGCTGTGCCCCTGCATGTGACGTGGGGCTGGACCAAAAATTCATGCTATTTTAGTGAATGGATCCTGGACTCCTTTGAGATGAACTTCAGAGACCCCTGTAGTTGCTGTCCTGCTCCAGTGGGGACCAGCCCGCCCTCCTGGGAGTTCTGCCTTTATTCTAGGCTCCATCTGTCAGTGGACTCAGCCTCTCTTGGGAGATGTGGCACCATCGGACCCCCCTTCTCTCTCTCTCACACACACATTTGTCCATAGCTACACACACGCAAAGACATGTGCACACGCACACGCATGCACGTCCACCACGTCCGGTTCTTTGACCTGCTCTTCAGTCGCTCCTGCCTGACACCGTGCAGGACCGGGCTTCTTCAGAAGCTCCTGCTCACCAACAGCTGCCGCGTGCGAGGTGAAGGATGGGCCCAGGTCACAGAGGTCAGCAGGACATGTTCCAATGTGCAGGCTCACTTTTTCTTTTTCTCTGCCTGGATCCTGAGGCAGGACAGCAACACAGGAGTCATCCAGGCTCATTGCACACCCCCGTCCCCACACAGCCCTGATACCCGCCTTACAGACCCTGTGCCCGCCTCCTGGTGCACACCTGCTTGGGCAAATGTCTTTTGGGTTTAGGAAACCAGATTGCGAAGTGATAATCAGGCAAGTCACTGGGCCACTGGGGCCCTCAGGCTCCCCCTCAGCAAGATGGAAAAGATAATAGAAGCTAAAGCTTTGTGTGACCATGATGAGTACTTGAGAGACAGGCCTCTAGCCCTGTGCTGGGCACCTCCTATCTGTGACTCTCTCTATCAGATTGTGCTTGAGGAGCCAAAACACCTGGGCGCGTGATCCCCCCATTATGTCAGACAGACTGGTGGTTCTTGGAAGGGTGGAGGTGGCCTCCCATCGCAAGGGATAGACACCCAGCGCAGACTGGCTTATCTGAAGAGGACGTTAGCTCATCTCTTCAGGTGTAACCAGCTCCAGATGCTCACACCGTAGCGTCTGGGTCCACCCCCCACGCTCTGCCCCTCTGAGATCCGGCCTCCTTTTCCAGCTGACCCTCAGCCTGTAAGGCCTTGTCTGTGGCTGCCTGCAGTCTCCAGGACTCTGGGTCCTGGCTCCAGGGAGTCCATGGGAAAGGGCAGGGCCCTCTGTCTCCTCTCCTGAGGGCTTTCACTGCAGGCCCGTGCTCTCCCTGATGGATTGACAGGCCCTCCAGGACCATCTCTGCAGAGAGAGGCTTCCCAAAAGGAGAGGGGAACCCAGGACCAGTAGAAAGGGGAAGGGTGGCCGAGGGTGGGGGACAAGCTGCTCTGGGACCTGGCCAGACCGAGGGTCGGGGGTGAGTTCCCGGAGGAGGTGGCCCAGGAAAGAGCTGGAGTAGGTGTGGCCTGGGGACCTCTGTGTGTTTGGAGCCCTGCCCCTCTCAGCGGAGGTCCTGGTCTCTAAGTGGACCTGGTGAGTTGGGTGCAGGGAAAGCCAGAAGCCACCTGCTTCTTCCGGTCCTTACTTCCTTACTGAGAGCTGAGAGATGATCAGTGCCAGCGCAGAGCTGCAGGTGCTGTGCATGAGGTTGCCCAGGGCTGCAGGCAGGGAGGGAGGTGACAGGCAGTCTGCCTGAGCGGGCACCAGGGGGCTGGGAGGTGGGAGGCCGTGTCCCTCAGCCTACCCTGTTGCCCAAGGGTCACTGGCATGAAGTCCATGTCCAGCCCCTTCCTTCCAGGTGTGGGCATGTGTTTGTGGTCCCATGGGCCAGGGCCCTGGAAGGGAGCTGCCCCTCTGGAGAGGGAGGGGCGGTGGGTGGGCGTCTCCCCAGGGAAGCCTGGCTTCCCTGCATCATTATGCCTCTGCTGTCCACACTGCCTGCAGGGGCTTCTGCCTCTGGAGGAGCCCAGGGCAGAAGTTGGGCACACGGCTCAGTGTCCCCGTAGTGCGGTGACGTTGAGACTGCCCTGCCCAGCTTACACAGTGCCCATGGTCATTTCCTGATGTTCCTCGATCATGGGACCCTTTGTCCTACACAGTTCTGCAGGAAGTGACAGTGGAGTCTCGCCCCACATGACCCAGGCCTCCCTGCCATCCGGAGAGGTCTGTGAACACGGCCCCAGACCCCCTCCCAGTCTCCCCTTGGCTCTGACATCCAACGGGTCTTTGGAGAAAGTGGGTCGTGGACTGAGACCACCCCCCAGGGGCGACCCTAGGGGGGCATCATGACTGAGCCACCAGCCGGCTGTTGGCTGACTGACTTCCCGTCACCTGGATGACAGGTGTGGACACACATCCCATGCGTGGGGTACCGGGGTGCACCCCAGCACTTGTCACGGCCCACCCCTCGTGGGGCTTGTGGCCGGAGCTGAGCCACAATCACGGGATCCCTCCCTTGGACGTCTCAGCAGTAACATGTGTGTTTGTTCGTTTGCCCACCGCCCTGTGGCAAGCGCAATTGCTGCTTCTTCTCTGCGTCTTGTTCTCCGTAGCAGGCCAGCCAGCGCTAGTCTGCCGGGTGAGTCACCATGTGGATGGGTGCTGTGACCTTTTATGTGGAGGCTGGTGGGTGGTCTCGGGGCTGAGACACATGGGCTCCAGGTACGGTGAGGGTCTAAGGTGCACCTCTTGGGCCGTCCAAGTGGGCCGGGCCCCCGAGCCTGCTGGTTCACAGCCCCCGCAGTCCCTGTGTTTTGCGGTGGACGGAGAAGCCATCCTGCTGGCTGCCCTGGGAAGAGCCGTGTCGCAGGGGTGCCCAGGCAGCTCCGTGGGGGTGCAGGCGGGCGTCTGGGGAGAACCTGCCCCAGTGCTGAGAGGGCGGCAGCCACCAGGCTCCACTGTCACTGAGTTTCCGTGGGCCACGCTCCATGGGTACCTGACGGGGGCTCCAGCGGGGATGGTCGGACCCCACATGGCGGGCGTCCTGAGAGCCGGTGGGCAGCTAAGGTGGGGGCAGTGGAGGAAGGTCTCTCCAGGCGGTGACTGATCTTGGGGGTCAGCGTGTGCCTTGGGGTGAAGGGAGAGGGTCACCCAGCAGAGGGGAGTCCGTGGGGCCTGAGCCGTCAGCGGGGAATCTTGGGGCAGAGATGGGCCTGGTGGGGGGACCTCAGGACGACTCCCAGCTGTCACCTCATGTGGTCCTCGTCCCCCCCGGCAAGGAGGCTGTGGTTGTTTCATGACTTTACCATTGAGGAAACTCAGGTGTTGGCCAAAGCCCCAGGGCTGGGGACCTGAAGACAGGGTGTCTGGCTGCCACCCTCCCCTGAGCTTACTTCTGAGGGGGGCCCTAGCTAAACGTCCTAGAAAGCCAAGCCAGGGTGTTAGGGTGTCCCTGCTGGAAGGCGGCCCATGGGAGGTCTCTGGCAGGGTGGACGCCATCCTCAGAGTTGACCCTCAGCCCTCTCCCGTGCCCCCCGCCCTGCGATGGACTCAGGGCAGACCACAGGAATCGAGCTGTGAGCTGTGGGTCGAGTGGCTGATTCTGGGCCCTGGTCTTCTGGTCCGACAGCAGGTCTCGCAGGAACACGGAGGCTGGACATGCCGAGGCCGGCTCCCTCCGCTCTGCCCCCCGCCTCCGAGGCCCCTGGCTCCGGCAGGGAGCGTGGTTTTGACAGGTTCCAGGTTCGGGTGGGTGCCCTGTCCTCTGGAACCTGCTGGAAGACCCAGCCCCAGACCACACATATCCACCCCCGGCCCTGCACGTGTTTACAGGAGGTCATGCAGCCTTTGAAATGCACTCTTCAAAAATCGGCTTCTGCCTGGGAAGGTGGATTTTGTTAGCCAATTACCTTTCTTCTCCTCCAACTACAGAAGCAGCAGGGCAGGTCCCCAGTCCGCTTCACTGAGGGAGGAGCCCAGACCTCGCTTCTAAATAACTCTGCTTTGCACAACCATACGATCCATCTTCAGTCCTCTGTCCCTGGGGGCGTCTGCACAGCAACAGCACCCGCTTCCAGGGCTGGTTGCCTCAGTGACAACCTTGATAGACAAGCTGGCTGCAGCTTGGCCTGCACACATTGAGCTCCGGCTGTGTGCCAGGCATGGCTGTGTGCTGGGGGGCCTGGTGGACCCAGCGGGGTCATACGTATGGAGAGGCAGAGCAGGGGGTCGCGTGTGCGCTTGTGAGAAATGCACAGCAGTGGGGGCCAGGTGGGGACCCCCAAAGCAGGTCCACCCCGGAAACTGCAGATAGCACCTTATCTGGAAACAGGGTCTTTGCAGGCATAATTAAGGTAAGGATCTTGGGATGAGGTCATCCTGGATCAGGGTCCATCCTAAATCCAATGACCAGTATCCTTAAAAGAGGAGAGACACAGGGAGAAGGCCATGCGAAGACAGAGGCAGAGATTGGAATGAGGTGGCCACAAGCCAAGGAATGCTTGGAGTGCCCGGAAGCTGGACGAGGCAGGAAGCATCCTCCTTTGCAGTCTCTGGAGGGAGCAAGGCCCTGCTGACACCTTGATCTTGGCCTTCTGGCCTCCAGGACTGTGGAAGAATGGATTTCTGTTGTTTTAAGCCCAGGTTTGTGGTCCTTTGTTATGGCAGCCACAGGACACCAAGAGGACCAGCACAAATAGTGGAGGGAGCATGCAGCACGAGGAGTCCTGCCACCTGCGCCTGGGTCTCCGGGAAGCACGCTCATGGGAGGAGCCAGTCCCGCTTGTCTCCCCTCCTCTGTGTTGAGGAGAGCTGGCGGGGTGGGCACAGCATCAGGGGTTGCCCACTGGGGAGTTTGGACCCACGGAAGTGATGGTCTCAAGTTGAAGGCTGAGGCAGAAGGCGGTTTCCCCAGGAGATGGGATTGGGGTGGACGGCCCGGAAATTCCTAAGGTGCCTCCATCCATAAATCAGCATCTCCCAAAGCGAGGGCACGTACCGCTGTTGGCATACAAGATGGCTTTATGCAGGGCAAGGAGGGGCATTTTTCATTTTAATAGCTGTGTATTTATTTTTATGGTTACCTTCTATTTATGGCAATGGCGCTGGCTTCCCCTTTACAGGGAGATGGAGAGTTTCCATCTAACAGTAAAGCGATGCGCGGGTACGGTGAAGTCACGATGGAGGCGCCATGCAGGCTGAACACCGTTCACTGAGCACCTGCTGAGCACCAGGTGCACAGAATCTGCTGAGCCAAGGAGCAGTGGACCAGGAGGTGGTGGGTGACAGGTCTGAGACCGTGCGGACAGCAGGAGCTCTGGAGAGTTCTGGAGACTTGTGGGGTGTCAGTCAGGCCTGTGCTCGAGGAAGCGTGGTCAGGCTGAAACGGGTGTCCAGGCCAGCTGAGGGTGAAGAGGACCTCAGATGAGGGACGTGGCCTCCATGGTGGATATCAGAATGGAGAAGCGGGTGTGTTAGATTCTTGGGGGTGTCTTCACAAAGGACCACAGACAGAGGGCTGTCTTACAGCAACAGACATCTCCTGTCTCCTAGTTCTGGAGGCCAGAAGTCCCTACCAAGGTGTCCGCAGGGTTGGTTCCCTCTGGAGGTTCTTGGTCCTTCCAGGCCTCTGTCCTACTCTTGGCAATGCCTGGCATCCCTTGGCTTGTGGGTGCATCACTCCATTGCTCCAGCCTCTCCCTGTCGTCACGTGGCCTTTTCTCTCCCTGTCTCAAATCTCCCTCCCCTAATTCTTATGTGGACACTGGTCATTAGATGTAGGGCCCACCAGATCCAGGATGAGCTTATCTCAATATCCTTAATTGTATCTGCAAGGACACTTACTCCAAATAAGGCCATGTTCTCAGGTTCTGGGTAGACCCATTTTTCAGGAGGCCGCTGCTCAGCTCACCACATGGTGGGTGCAAGAGAGTGGAGAATGCACCACCGTGCCTGGGCACTGATGCCATCAGTCAAAGGCCCCCATCTTGCAGATCTCAGAGCAACGAGCTCCAGCTCCCGCAGTCCAGGTCTCCCCTTTGTTTTGGGGTTCTCTGAGGGCTGTGGGCTGCTGCGGTGTGTAGGGGAGTGGGTGGTGGAGCGGTGGCCCCCTCCTGCTCATGGACCCAGCTGCCCCTTGCTGGAAGGGGCAGCTGGGGAGGCCCCTGCACCCTGCCTTTGGGGGGCCCAGTGCCTGTCTGGGCGTGACTCTCCCACCCACCCTGGGGGCCTGCCACCTGGGGGCTGAGCTGATCACGTGGGCCCAGGACGGCGCCTCTGGAAGTCGGACGGCATGTGTCCATCTGAAAGTTAATTTTCCTTCTCTTTCTTTTTTTTTTTTTTTGAAGAAAATTGTACCAGTTTGACATTTGTGCCTGGCCTCCCCCAAGGCACTTTTGATTCCAATTGGAACAGGCTGTTGCCAATTTGCCAGTTACCTGGTATGCTATTAGCAATGTGTTTCTAGTGTTTATTCTTTTTATTCCTGGTTCATCCTTAATGCATTACCTCACGCTAGTGGCACCTTGCATGTTTCTCTTTTCCATTAAGCTGTGGCTTGGCGATGAGAGCGACATGCAAAGTTCTGTGCATTGAGTGATTTTCCTGTTGGCGCTGGGAGGGTGTGAAAGGAGGGAAATGGTGCCTGCCATCCATAAGGAACCTTCTAGAAAGGAAGGTGATTCCTCTTGGGTGGGAAGCACCGTTACAGCTCAAGATTTGGGGAGCAGGCGAGGGGTCTGCAGGCCTGATCACAGGCTGCCCCCAGGATCCTGCTCCCTAGTCCTCTCATCTGCATGCGTCTGACCCCCAGGGCTGCTGGGCTGGATGCAGACACCCACCCGGAGGGTGGCTTATGACCCCTCCAGCTCTGACCATGGAGGTAGCTGGAAGGTTCTGAGGGGGCCTGGCTGTGGAGAGAGGCCTCTTTCTGGTTTCAGGAAGAGACACAGGACATAGGAGGTGGCCTGGAAGGGTCCAGACTAGAGAGGACAAGGGCAAGTGTGTGCCTGGGCAGTGGGGCCAGAGGGCCCGGGAGATGGAGCGAGAGCCACTGGAGATAGCCCTCTGGGACCAGGGCAGACCCTGTTCTGGGCAGGGGGTGGGCCAGGTCCCTCTCCACACCCTTGACTGGCAGGCAGCACCCCACCCTGCTCTGTAAGGTCAGGAGTCGGTCTCCCTGTGTGCTGGACCTTTGGCCGTGCCACATAATGTTCGCCAGAGGTCGGAGGTGAGGAGGGCGAGGCTGGAGGAGACAAGTGGCTTGGTGACACATGTGGGATGTGGGCTGACCCCGGGCAGGAGCCCCCAGACACACTGCACTCTGCATGTGTCACAAAGGACACGCTGTCCACAGGAGCTGGCCAAGACTAGTGCCCTGGGTGCCCTTCAGCCCCTAGAGAAGTGGCGTGAGGGTGACACTGAGAGCAGTCCCAGGCAAGTATCTGCCTGGACACAGGGCGGAAGGCCCCCGGAGAGGTCAGAGGGGCTCCCCAGTGGGTCCGGCAGGGGTGCGGGTCTACTTGATGGGGTCTGTGGAATGTGGGTCTATGCGGTGCGTCCTGCAGAAGTCTCCTGGTCCACCTGGTCTCCTGAGGTTCGCCATGCACAGAGCCATGTGCCTCCATCCTTCCGTGGACCAGTGCATCTCATGCCTGCAGTCGCTGAACAGGCCCCTCTCTCCAGAGGCCCGCCAGGTCTCCTCTTCCTGCTCATGTGACCTTGGAGACCTGTGTTCTCTGTGCCTCAGTTTCCTCCCCCGACCCAGTGCAGATTATGATAACAGGAACCCCAGGGTCATGGCGAGGGGGAGGTGGGTCAGCCTGGGCAGAGAGCTCAGGGCTGCGGACACATGTGTATGGACCGTGCTGTCCTCTGGTGCCCGCTTCCTGCCTTCATCCTCTGATGGGCCCCACCATCTCTCTGTCCTGGGCGGTCCTCCTACCTTCCCTGCACACCCCTTTCATTCCTCCCTCTTCTGTTGATTGCCTTCACGGGAGAAAGACAGCTAGCTGTTCGGCCACCGGGCCCTGGAGGGGGCTCTGGACCAAGGTTGTCAGAGGGAGGAACACCTGTGCTGGGCGAGAGCTCAAGGGTAAATAGAATTTTCTGGAATACTTAGCACAGACACAGGCACAGTGATCATTCACGGGGCCTCCCCGATGTCCCGCCTGTGTTTTCTGGGGCTGGTCCTGGAAGGTCTCTCAGGACGGGTGTCAGGTCTGCTGGGTCAGGGCCTGGGGGCTGATCCTGTCATGACATCTGGTGGGCGTAAGGAGCTGCTGTCCTGCGTCCTGGACCTGGGGGCTTCTTGGAGTTTGCCGAACGCAGAGGGGGAGCTGAAAAGACGATGGCATGCTCTGCGGCCACGGGAGGTGAGCCGTCCAGACAGCACCCAGTTAGAGACCCGATGGACCCAGGGTGGGAGGTCTGCAGACTCTTGAATGCCATCACCCTTTCCCTGGGCGTCTGCGTAGGCCAGCCTGGACCCATACGCCTGTCCCTGGTGGGCTTGTGGGTTCTGTTCGTAAAAGGAGCCTCAGGGCCAGTTAACTCTGGATGCTGCAGACGGAGGCTGCAGAGGCTGGGGAAGCAGCTGGCGTGGCCCAACCGCTACACTTTACTGACGGGGGAAATTGAGGCCCAGGGCAGGGCAGTGACTTGCCCAGGGCCATGTGGGTCTGTTAGTGATACTGGTAGATGTCAGGGGGAAATGGGTTTTCGGACAGGAGACAGGTGTGGCCAAAGGTTTGCGAGTGGCCATCCGCCATGCGACAGGTGGACAGTTCCGAGGGGGCTCTCTGGGCTGGGGGGCCTGCAGAGGTGGACCAATGGGCATGGCTGGGGCCGGGGCCTGGGGTGGTCCAGGGCTGAGTGTGGCTAGTCACTAAATTGCAGAGAAACATCCCGTTGGCCCAATCAGATCGATGCCCGAGTGACCACAAGGGGCTGGCAGCTCAAACTCGCCCTGCCTTTTCCAGCCGCATTGTGGGCACCTTCCCATCCAGGGCAGTGTGCTCTGGGAGCTAGGAGCTTGAGCACAGAGCACCGTGGAGTCCTCAGGATCAGCCAGCCCTGGGCGCTGACCAGCTGTGGCCATCATGTCGCCCGGCCTGGGCCTCCACTCTCCTGTCTGTGAAGTGGGGTTATAACAGCCCCCCGCTGTTTCCTCCCCTTGTCTCGCTGCCCTGGCAGATGGTGTGGAGCCCCTCAGGGTCCCAGGAAGGGGATGGACAGCACAGAGCATGGTGCCCACATCCCATAGTCCTCAGTCCATGCCAGTAGTGTTTTTAGCTATTTTTGTTATTTTACTGTCTACTTAAGTCCTTTTTACAGAGCCTTGGTTTCCTAGGAGGCTGATTATGATAAATGCCAGAAAACAGAGCCTCTCACCCACCACCGTTCTGGGGGCCCACAGGCCCTCCCAGCCCTCAAAGCTGTGTTCTCCATCGGTGCAGTGATGTGCGTGTCTGCTCTAGAGCTCGGGGACAGGTGGGGATGACACCAGGGGGCAGGGAGGGGCTCTTGGCCGGCAGAGCTGTTCGGGCCTCGGAGTGTGGCTGGGGCTTGGCCAGGCTCCAGGCTGCAGACTGCCCAGGGAGTCCCGGACCCACTGTGGGTCTGAGCCTCTCGAGGTGGCCGATGAGATGGAATAAGGGGAACCCAGGGGGTGTTGCAGGGTAAACACACGCAGGGACCCTTTTGGTTTGTTCCCAGCACTGAGTGTGTGTCGATACGAATACGAGTGGCTGGCTGGAGACGTGGGGCTCCTCACAGTCCTCGGGGGCTCCCACGTGGGGCTCCCATTCCCATCAGCCGCCGCTCATCTCTGAGCACCCTGCCGCCTCTCCTTGTGCATGCAGAGAGCTCTCTCAGGGACCGGGCTGTGCTTGTGGTCCCTGCCTCCCTGCTGTCTGTCACGGACTGGGCGGTCCATTGGTATTTCAAGTGGGGGACAGCCCAGGATGGACCAGTGGGCACATGGCCCTCTCGGAGTGGAGCTCTGGCCACCATGCCCACAGAAACTCATGCCAGCTTGTCGATAATCCTTGGGATGAAGTTGGCGGGTGGGGCTGAGTTCCGCTCTCCGGGCTGTCTGTGATCTGCCCAGAGGGGCCCTTTGGACCCCGGCACTGTGTGCACATCCTCGGCTTCAAGGGCAGGTCTGCTACCGCTGGGGCCCCTGCACGTTATCCATACACGTCGGCGCTGGGCAAGCAGGGCCCCACATTGGCGAGTCCGGGAGTCAGTGTTCACTGAGCCTCGTGACCTGGTAGAGTGGGGAGCCAGAGCCTCGGAATTGAGGCCCTGTGCATCGTCCCAGCTCTGCACCTGCGTCTGCAGCCTGCACCGCCCCATAGTGCAGAGGAGTCCCCTAATGCCTTCTCGGGGGGGAATACAGCCCTGAGGTTGTATGAAAGAAGACCAGCTGTAACTGCAGGGGACTCCCTGTTCCCAGAATGACTGCCCCACGCCAGGTTCCTCTGTTCTTCCCGCCCCCAGGGTGGAGACGATCTCAGTTGCTCCCGTCAGCTCCAGCCAGGGTGTGCCAGGAGCCATGCAGCTGATGGCGCAGGGGTGTTCTGGCCACGCAGAAGAAGCTAGGGGCTGTATTTTGTGGGCCGGATCAGCTGGTGTCTGCCAACACTAATGAGACCCTCACTGGGCAGAGGAGCCAGAAGCTGCTCTCGGGGCCAAACCCAGCTGAGTGGGATTTCATGGGGGCTGCCGAGACTCTCCCCGTGTGCCGTGGATGGAAAGGAACACACTGGGGGATGGACTTTGGGCTCAGCAGCGCAGTGAGCAGGCCGCCCATGAAGGCGCCTGCGCCCCGAGTGTCTCTGGGGGCCGTGGGAGATCCTGCTTGTGGTCAATTAGCATCTGTGCAGGGCCACGTTGTCAGCCCTAATCCTTTAAGAACAGAGACCGTCTCCAACTACAGCTGAATTCCAAGCCAAATAAATTAAAATTTCTTGTACGTGGTATCTTGTAGTCTTATTAAGTGGCGAGATTATGCAAAAGAAATCATTAAGTGTGATAACTTTCAGTGTGGTTCTTATAGGACATTTGTTATCTCCCATTCTGGTGCGTTTAAGCTCGATTCCAGGGGAATTAGTGGTATTACTGTTTAGATCTTAACTTTTGTGTAAGGAAAGCGTGTTGCAGAGCTTTTGAAATGTATCTTGAAAGCAGCGGTTGCATTTCGCAGGTTTAACAAGGGAGCGAGCCGGAGGAATTTCAAAGCCTGCTGATCTGCGGACATCATGGTTGTGGTGCAGTAGATTTTTTTCATCTAATTAAAAAAAGAGATGTTGTTTTCCTGAAAGTTATTGAGATAGAGTTGTTTCAGTGAAGGCAAGGGAAAGTGGAGGAGGCCCAGCCTCAGAGGGCCGAGGGTGGGAGTTCCTTCCTGTCACTGCTGGCTGCACCTGGCTCCGGGACACAGACAGGGAGAGCGGACAGCAGCCTTCCAGGTTCCCTAAAAAATCACATTCTATGTGTCCATTGACGGATGAATGGATAACAAAATGTAGTGTATATGTATACACACACACACACAAACGCACACACACTGGAATATTATTCAGCCTTAAACAAGAAGGAAATTCTGACACATGCTATAGTGTGGATGAACCTTGAAGACGCCATGCTCAGTGAAACGAGCCAGTCACAGAAGGGCACATACTCTGTGATTCCACTCATACGAGGTCCCTAGAGTAGCCAGATTTTTAGAGACAGAAGGTAGATGGTGGTCAACAGGGGCGGGAGGGGTGGTGGGGAGTCACTCTTTACTGGGGACAGTTTCAGTTGGGACGAGGAGGGTGTTCTCGAGGTGATGGTGGGGTTGGTCACACAGCAGTGTGCATGGACTCAATGCCGCCAAATGGGATACTGAGAAGTGGTTAAGATGGTGAATTTTACGTTATATGTATTTTAACACAATGAAAAACAAAATAAGGAACATTCTCAACTGTGTCAAAGGGCACGAGCAGCGTTGTAGTACTATCACTTTTGAAAATTGTAGGCTTTGGTTTTTAGGGCTGTTTCAGAGTGAGAGAACCATGGAGCAGATCGTGCAGGGACTTCCCTCAGCCCAGCACCCCGAAGTGTCCTCCATTATTGACAGCTCGTGTGGGCGCCCTGCGTCTGTTGCCGTTGATGAGCCAATGTTGCTGTGGTGTTGTTAACCAGAGTCCGCAGTCCACGCTGGGGTTCCGTCCGGCTGGTGTGCGTTCGTGGGCCCCGGTGAAGTGGGGGGCCCTGTGTCTACGCTGTGGTCTCATGCGGGGTGGCTTTGCTGCCCTAAATCCCTCGCTTCCATCATCACCTATTGTTTTGACCGTGTGCATTGACTGCGCCGTCCAGGCTGCAGCTCTCCACGTCCTGGGCTCTGGGCTCACCGGGTCTTCACCGTACGCATGCATGCAGATCGTTGACCAACGTGGGCCACCAGCCCTGCTCCAGCCTCGGCTCTGGCGTGACCTTGGGCAGTTTATGGCTAAAAGCTGCCATGGTGGTGATGACGGTGCCTTGGAGACTAAACGCTGACCTGCCCCAGGACCTGAGCGTGGGCTCTGAGTGTCCTGGCAGGTGCCGCTTGCACATCCTGGGGTCTCCTGTGGCAGGGATGGGAGGGGGCTTGTGGCCACCCCTCTGCTTAGGAGCCAGGCTAAGTTTCCATTGCTGGGGTTTCCAATATGGCTTTTATGGCATTTGACACGATGTAGCTGAGATTCCTGCATTTTATTTTGGTCTTTTTTTAAACACCAAAAAATGGTGCTCAGGTATCTTTATTTCCCTGTGAAATGCCAGGAATGGCCTGTCTGGCTGACAGGGGAGGACGCCCCCTGCACCGTCCCCTTTCCACTTCCACCCAGAGTTTCTCACGTCCCCTTTCGCCTCCCCTGGGTGCTCCCCCATCCCTGCTCCTGACACGTGGTCGGATGGAGTCCCTGCCACCCATGGGGTGTCTCTGTTCCCTTTCTCCTGCTGGTTCACATATGAGGGGAAACCCAGCTCAGGGGCTCATTCAGAACCTTGACTTCCGGTGTCCCAACGCGCCCGCTCCTTCCACCAATCGCAGCACGTGCCCAGTGAGCCTGGGGTTTGCCTCTCTCCACCTCGTCCTCCCTGCTACAGCCGTTTGTTGTGTGAGTCTCAGCTGACGGACTCCAGGAGAGACAGGCCCAGTGGCTGACCCCCGGCAGTGTGGACCCAAGATGGGGGTGGGCCTGGAGGTCATCTTGGAGGTGGGGACACTGATGCACAGAGAAGGGAGGGGCACCCTGGATGGTCAGGCACACAGGCCGATGGAGGGGAGAGGAGTCTCTGGCCCTCACAGGGGAAAACATGTACCAGTCAGGGCTCCCCTGTCCTCGCAGGGTCAGGCAGCATGTGGCCTCCACCTGCTAGGTGCCCGTGGCAGCTCCCCTGAGCTGAGGCGGCCGGATCTGTCTGCAGACCTTGTCAGGTGTGCCCTGTGCACCTTCTCCTGGTCGAGAATCTCTGCTTCAGAGACAGGCTGCCCGCTGCCCAGAACGTCAACCGGGTGCCGGCCGGCTGTCGGGCCTTGGTCTGCCTCATCTGCTTCCTGGCTGCAGCGTGTGCTCCAGGCTTTCCCTCTGTCACCTGACTTCCCTGTTCTGGGCGGCCTTGTTGTGCCCTCTTTCTGCCAGAGCTCCAGACTCCAGTGAAAATAAAACACATGGGCCTCAGGCCCTCCATATGCTGTCATAGCTGGTGCCTCACCCACCTCAGTGGCGATATGACAGCCCCCTGAGAGCAGGCAGGTGAACAGGGCCCTGGGCAGTGGGATGTTCACCTCTGAGCAGCCGCATCCTGCAGGGACAACCCAGAGCTGGGGGGCAGGCGAGGGCCTGGCCCTTGACAGCAAGAGAGCCGGTGTGTGGGGACACGGGTCCCCCAGGGAGGCTGCAGGCCACGGTGGGGTCCCAGCTGGGCACCTACTGCTTGGGTTCTGAGCGGAGGCTGCTCAGCTCTGGGAGATGACGAGGCCATTGGCAGCCCTTGTGCCCCATCTGTCCTGTCACAGTGGGGCATGTCCACTCTCGTGTTTAATCTTTCTAACGTGTATGTATGTATGTGTGCGTGCATGTGAGTATGTGTGTTACCTACACTCGTATGCCTTTACATACGTGTCTTTACTTATGATATATAGGTGTGGGTATATATATTCGAGTGGGTGGTGCCTACACATTGCACAGAATTCGAAAGGTATGGGTGATATACTGTGGCACTTGCCAGCCTTCTGGTTCTCCTCCAGCAGCCAACGGTGTCATCCTTCCAGATGAGAATGATCCACCTGTGTCAGGACCACATGCGTGGACACATATGTGCACGCACACACGCAGCCCCCTCCCCATTTACTCTTTTCACAGTATTTCTGGAAGCTCTTTCTGGAACAGAGCATGGAAGTGTCCTCATTCATTTATACGGTTGTGAGTATTCCGTGGTGTGGCCTTTGACCCCACCTTGCAGGTGATTCTGCTCTGAGTCTCTTGCCTGGGAACCTGCCGCGTGAGTGACCGTGCCCACCGTCGAGTCCCCGTGGGGGGCACGCAGCAGTGCACAGACCCTCAGAGCGTCTGTGCTCACATGGCCCCATCAGGGGGACCCTGGGGCTCCCAGCAGTGGTGCCCCCAGCACAGAGCTTCTCAGACGATCACATCCTCCTGGACGGACAGGCGGTGGGAGGGTTTCCTCGAAGGTGTAGCGCACGCCTCTCCTCCTCTGAGGCTGGGAGCTGTTTTTCTTCCTTCTGGCCTTATCCTCAGGGCCGTTCAGTGTGTCTGGTCGTCTGTCTGTCCTGACTAGAGGGCTCCCTGTCCTCTGGGACGGTCTTTGTTATCACCCAGAACCCGCAGATCATTAGCACAGCTGACGCAGGTGCAGTCTGCCCGCCGTCCATGCTGTCCAGCCTGACCATGGCCGTTTCTGGGGGACGTGTGTGCCCCCCTCCATACTGGGTCTTGTTGGCGGCTGTGTGTCATCAGACGCCCTGTGGGTCCTGCGGGCGCCAGTGGCAGGTGCAGACCTGGTAGAGGATGGGCCTGTGGGGCCCTGAGAGATCTACTGGCCAGATGTTCCTGCTGCACGGATGGGACCTGGGGCCCCGAGAGGCTGTCCCTGCTCAGTGGCACTCGGAGCAACTGAGATGTGAATATGAGGTTGATGCTCTGAGACCTGAGAGGCCCAGGGAGGAATCTGCCATCACCCTGACCCTTCTCTCAGGAGTGTTAAGTCACAGACCCTAGTGCTGTCCTCAGGGTGTCCCCCCACCATCCCCCTCTGCAATCTGCTGACAGGTGAGTGGGGCCGGGGCAGGTTCCTGGCACACTCACCCGCTCCTCCCACCCCTGGGACCCCTGTGGGCTGCTTGTCCTCAGTCCTGGGCTGGCCCCACCCACCTGGCAATGAGTCATCAATTTATTAGATGTCCATCTAACAGAGGTGACGACACAGTGCAGGCTGGGTGGCAGTGACCAGGGACGATTGCCCACCTTGGGAGCCAGTAGTGCTGGGTGTCTGGCAGCCTCCCAGCGTGCCCCGCCTCAGGTCTCCGTAATAGGCAGCTCCTGCCTCTCCTGCTCCTGCCCCATGGGGAGCCTCTGCAGGCCTGGGGGCACAGTGGAGGTGAGAGTCAGGTGCCCAGAAGCCATGGGAGCTGCGAGCTGGGCAAGGCTGGTCTCTCCGGAGCAGCTGGGAGGGTTATGGCCAGAAGCTGGCACTGAGGGTGGTTTTATGGACCTTGTGGGAACCTCCAAAGAGGATGTGACCTCTCTGCAAGGCTGTGCCCTCGCCGGTGGCCATGGGGTGAGGCAGTATGGTCCAAGCAGAAGGGCACACAGAGCCAACCCAAAGCAGCTGGCGGGGTGCCGCTGTCTCCATTTTCCTGGGGTGCAGGTTTCTTTCCTAAACGACAGCTTATATTATAAACACGGCCATTGCTCTCGCCTCTGGGCCTCTCTTGTGGTTCTTCCTCTGGCCGGGCAGCCTGTCTGAGCAGCAGCAGCAGGTGGAACCCAGAGGGGCTGGGGGCACGGAGGACCCCGGCTCCTGATGGTGGCAGTGCCCCCAGCTGCTGCCTCATCCAACATCTGCCTTTTACAGTAGCAATGGCCACTCACTTTCCCAAACGTTCAGTGATGGGCGTTCTGGGAAGCAGGGCCTGTGACCCCCTTGATGGGTTGTCTCCAAATGTCACTTTGGGTCTTTCAGCATTATGCATTGTGGGTGGGATATCTCCAGAAAAATCCTTCTCGCCCCTGCTAGGCCCTTCTGCCTCCTAAATAAAAGCCCAGAGTTCACCCGGCTTGGGGGTCATGGGGCAGAGTGGGGATCCGCTCCCGCATGGTGTCGTGAAGAGGTATAGACGTGCCCGGTGGGGGGCATCCCTTGGGCACACGGGAAGGTCCTGGCACCTTCTATCTATCTTCTCACTGTAGATGCCGGGACTCGGGCCCCATGTGGCATGTGGTCCCATAGCTTGAGGCCCCAGGGACCTGGCAGCGGGCACACCCTGTCTTGCACTGTCTGGATGAAGGCCCCTCTGAGGGTATGAGCAAGAAGTGGTATATTTGGGATGGAATAGTTCCCTTGGCTCAGTTCAGGGAATGTTTTCATTTTAGGCTCTGGGGATAAGAGACGGATGTTGTGATGGTGATAATGATAGTAATGTTGATGATGGTGGTGATGTTGGTGATGATGGTGATCACGATGGTGATGGTGATGATGATATGATGGTGCTGATGTGATGGTGATGGTGGTGATGATGGTGGTTGTGGCGGTGATGTTTGTGAGGGTGGTGGTGAAGCTTGTGATGATATCGGTGAAAGTGATGGTGATGGTGGGATGATGGTGCTGATGTGATGGTGATGGTGGTGATGATGGTGGTTGTGGTGGTGATGTTCGTGAGGGTGGTGGTGAAGCTTGTGATGATATCGGTGCAGGTGGTGGTGATGGTGATGGTGGGATGATGGTGAAGGATGTGATGTGGTGGTGATGTTGGTGATGATGGTGATCAAGATGGTGATGGTGATGATGATATGATGGTGCTGATGTGATGGTGATGGTGGTGATGGTGGTGATGATGGTGGTTGTGGCGGTGATGTTCGTGAGGGTGGTGGGGAAGATTGTGATGATATCGGTGCAGGTGGTAGTGATGGTGGGATGATGTGAAGGATGTGATGTGATGGTGGTGGTGATGTTGCTGACGGTGGTGGTGTAACAGGAACTATTCTCTGTCTTAGTGTGTTCCATCCGCCAGCTGCTTTAATCCTAACAGCCATGCCATGTTGCAGGCAGGCATTGCCTCCATTTTACATGGGAGATATTTGAGGTTTTAGAGGTTAAGTGACTTGCCCAAAGCCCAACACTGGTACCTGACAGACCCCGATTTGAACTTGAGCCTGACTAATTCCACAATTGAGCCGTGCCTTTCTCACTCCAGGGCACACATTAGAAATGATTAAACTTTGTTTAGCTGGCCCCCGTGGCAGGAGAGGCTGCCTGAGTGTGGAGCCCCAAGGGCTGAGAGGTCAGTGTCTGGGCCTGGCCATCCTGGCCCCTGGTGCATGGGCAGGGTGGGCAGTGCTAATCCCAGGCTGAGGAAGTGCCCATGAGGTCAGGCCCAGGGAGCCCTGGATCCTCCAAGGCCTGTATTCTGGGTTCATGGGCCCTCTGCGGTGTGGCAGGGAGGACCTCCCTCCGTGGGGACCCCTGGCTCTCCATCCCAGATGCAGGGAGAGGCAGCCGTTGCTGGATGACTCAGCCCTGAGCCAGTGAGTCAGCACTAGGGCAGACCTTGGAGGACGTGGGGCTCCCATCCTGCCAGGTGAGGCTGGTGCCCGACTTGCAGGGGGGACCTTTCCACAGTCAGCAGCAGGAGGGTATAGGCGCCCTTTGTATGTGAGGCCAGAGCGTGCTCACCCCCAGAGATCCCACCTCGAAGGATTTGTCCTGGGACCCGGAGAGACTGTGGTCTGAACAGAAGGTGCCTCGAGGATGGCTGTTGGGGGCATTTGGTGACCACATCACCTGTCTTCTCCGGAGGAGACCACATCCACTGAGGAACATGCCAGAGGAGGGAAGAATCAGCGATACTTTCAAAACCAAAGAAAACTGGGTTTACACTGCAGGCACCGTGATCCTGGCGTTACTCCAGATACTGGTGGTTAAATAAATGCGGGTATTTACAGGGAGACACATAGAAAGAGGAAATACTGACATGAGCGTGTGCTCATGAAAAGTTCATGGTGGCCACTTACCTGGGCGGTGCAATTGTCCATGAAATTTATTTTCTTTCTTCTCTGATTTTCTTCTTTTTATACACAAATCACGTTTAGGTTTATATGCAAAAGCAGGTTATTAAAAAGCACATTTGCTGCCGCCCTTTGTGCTCCAGGACTGGAGCCGTGCTCATGTTTCGGCGGGGGTGGTCCCCCGCCCTGTCTCCTCCCTGTGGGCCTGAGCCGGGGACACGTGGGCCCTCTCATTATCTAATGCTTCAGACCCACGCTGGGCTCCTGCATGAGCCCTGGCTGGTGACAGCCTAAGCGTCTCCCAGCCATGGCAAGCCTGATGCGTGGCCTGCAAGCTGTGGCAGTCTGCGGTGGCTTCATCTCTCCAGGAGCCGCTTCCTCCCCTGCTCTAGGCCAACAGGAGCCCTGGAGCTGCATCCTTTCTACTGAGCTTGCCTGATGCAATCTGGTGCCCTCAGGGGTGGCAGGGCATGGATCAGGTCTCCCCTTGGCCTCTGAAGCAGGATGGGGGACAGGCAGGAAGCTGAGAGCACATGGTGGTGTCCTGAGGGCCAGCCCATGTGATGGGGGGCTGGCATTCACATGGAGCCTACCTGCCTCCATGGTCAGGCCACCTGTTACACTGTCAGCACCCCAGCACCAGCTCGGCCCCACACTGGGCTGCTTCTGCTCCTCTGGGCCCTTCCTGCCCCGGGCCGCCCCATTCCAGTGCTCCAGACAGGCCGCGTGCCTCCTTCCAGGTCCCTGCTCTTGGCTGCCCCCTCTGCCCCTGGCGCTGTGTCATCTCCCCTTGCAAGGGGAGCCCCTCCCCAGCCACCCCGCCTGCCCTTTATTTTTATGATTTTTAAAGATTGGCACCTGAGCTAACAACTGTTGCCTATCTTTTTTTTTTTTCTGCTTTCTTTTTTTTTTAACTCCCCAGATCCCCCCAGTATATAGTTGCATATTTTAGTTGTGGGTCCTACTAGTTGTGGCATGTGGGATGCCGCCTCACTGTGGCCTGATGAGTGGTGCCATGTCCGCGCCCAGGATCCGAACCGGCGAAACCCTGGGCCACCGAAGCGGAGCGTGGGAACTGAACCACTCGGCCATGGGACCGGCCCCGCCTCCTGCCCTTCAGATTCAAGAGTCTGAGGTCCCTAGAGGAGTCAATTTCATCAAGTCGCAAAATAGAGTGGTGGGCACCGGGGGCTGGGGGAGGGGAGGGGGAGTGAGTGTTTAATGGGACAGAGTTTCAGTTTGGGATGATGAAAAAGTCCTGGAGATGGAAGGTGGCGACGGCTGCCCAATGATGTGTACGTACCTAATGCCACTGCACTCTGCACTCAGAGATCGTTACAAAAGTAAATTTTCTGTGTATTTTACCATGATAAAAATAAATAAAAAGAGAGAGGGGGCTCTCTCCAGACAGACACACATATGCACACAGACTTGTGTGTGCATAGATCTGTGTGCACAAAGACCCACATACACATGGACACGCGTGTGCACAGCCCAGTGTGTGCATAGATCTGTGTGCACAAAGACCCACATACACATAGACACACGTGTGCACAGCCCAGTGTGTGCATAGATCTGTGTGTCCATAGACACCTGTGTGCACAGGCATGCGTGCACATCCGGCACCACCGGCACCTGAGGTCAGGGCCCCATCCCAGAGCCAGGGCCCACCCTTCTGCCTCGCTCGTGCTAACCAGGTGCTGTGCCACCCTCCACAGCTCTGTGCAGCCCTGGACGGCTGTAGGGGCCATGGTGGCTGCTGTGGTCTTAACTGTGTGTGAACCCGGATGGTTGCTGTGCAATCTGCTATCACCCATTAAGGCAGACGCCCTGTGCGCGTTACCCTCCCGCACCTTGGTGGCACCGCCGTGGCTCCCACCCACCCACGTTTGCAGGAGCTGCCTGTGCTCCTGGGTGTGGCCGACTGGAGAATAGCCGCCCTGGGCTGCAGGTGGGGCAGGGTGGGCGGAGAATTCCGAGCCCCAGGGCGGCGGAGTCCAGAGACCCAGGGGACCCATTGGTTGTGTCCTTTGCCAGCGGCAGGTGCTGGGGCGGGAAGCCGGCGAGCCTGGCACGCTGTCCTGATGAGCCCGGGCCGTGCTGACGATGACGGTGGATGCATCACAGAGCAGATTCTCTTCACACCTGTCCTGGGCGGGGGGCTTCCTGCTTGTGTGTGTGCATGCGTGTCGAGGGGCGATGGAACTGTGGTTAGTTGTGAGAAAACAGAGCAGACGGCTGCCCGTTGGCTCCTGGGATCTGGGGGCCTCCGTTCCAGCAGAGGAAAGGCTCCCAACGCGGGCCAGCTCCGTGCCAAATGGCAGAGCCCTCCCTCTCGCCCCCAAGTGGGGGCTCCTGCCTTAGCGCTGTGGGCCCCGCTCTCCGCTCCCAGTGTGGACTCTCCATATCTGACCATGGACTTGACATTGGACGACCCTCAGGAGCGGAGGCTGGCGGCATTTATTCTCAGAAGGAAAGTGGACTCGGATGAATCTGAAGACGTTGGAGAGCACTGGGAAGCCCCTCAGTTGCTGTTAGAGGGTAAATCGAGGCTGCTCCTGAGGGCAGCTCTTTTGGAGGAGGGCAGGACCAGTGGGTCCATAGGGGGTCCTTCCGGAACGTGGCAGGGGTGGTAAGTAAAGAGAAGTGTGGAATTGTAGAATGGAAGGCGTCGTATGCACTCTACCAATAAAAACACGTTTGCTTTTAAATATACGAAATATGTGCTCACAATGGAAAAGTAGAAATATGGGTAAAAAGTAGACAGACAGTCCTGATTTCCCACTATCCAGGCATGATCAATGCTCTTTTGCCGTTGAAGTTTTCTCTGCTGGACTCCTTTCTGCACGGGCTGCTGTGGGCTTGGATTATTTCGTTAGGCTCGGTTTCCAGAAGTGCAGGGACTGGGCATCCGGCGTCATGGGATGGCGGAGGTGTCCCGAGTGGCTGGGTTCATTGGCTGGGCCCGTCCTGCAGCCTCTACTGCCTGATTGAGGAACCCAAGGCCATGAGGGTGGCCACTCTGCCCAAAGCCCCCCATGCTTGGTAGAGCCAGCCCTGGAGCCCATGTCCCATGTCTCTCATCCGGGAGCAGGTGGGGCCACTGACTCGGATCCCATGAAGTAGGTCCTCTCTCCCGCCTGGCCTGACGTCATGCTTCAGTTGCGGGTCTGGCTCCGAGTCCAGGACGGGAGCCCAGTGCAGGCGAGTGCCCAGACTGTGAGATGGGCGTTGCAGGTGAGCGTACAGGAGGGGCCTTCGAGGCTGGGTGCGGAGGGGCTTGCCTTGACGAGGATGTTTGTACATCTCACACATAGTGTGACTTGGGAGCAGCACAGAGCTGATCCAGATTTGGGGGCTGAGTCAGGACTTCCTGGTGGAGGTGACTCCAGGCTGGACTCAGAAGGAATAGTAGAGAAGCAGGAGGGGTCAGCACAGGGAAGCAGCGGGCCAAAGCGTCATGTTGAAAGCAGCATGGCATCCCTCCAAACAGGGGGACGGTGGTGATGGCTGCTTTGCGCCTGTGGCTCTGCTGAGCGGTGAACTTGAGGTGGGCCCCACCCACAGCACAGCCTGGGAGAGGTCAGCTCTGTCCTCGGGGCCTGTTGGGTGCGCCGGAATCTTTCGCTTTTCTGACTGAGACTCACTGAGCCTGCCCACCCCGCCGTCTGCGGAAGAAGACTGCAGGGTTGCTGGGGGCCGTCCTCCAGGGACGGTGTGCACCTGCCCTCACAGGAGGCCGACTCACGCTGCATCCCCAGCACAGATAAGCCCCCAGTGTGGTTATTGGGGAATTGTAAACCTCAGCCCCAGGAAGGCAGAGGTGCCTTCAGGAAACGCTGCGGTCGGGGCATCATGGACTCGGCCCGACGACAGAGAGCTGACGCAGCAGCCCCAGGTGACTAATGGCAAGAAGAGCTGCAGGGTGCGTGGGGCTGTGTGGTCCTACTGCCATGACTGGACGGGACAATGTCTGCCCAGATGAGCCCCCGTCCAGCATGTCAGGAAGAGTCTGCGGGAGCCGGGACCGCTTCTTCTGGCCGGCAGCCCTGGGAAGGGCATGTGGGGCTCAGGGGGCCTCCCCGTCTCCTCAGCTCACCCCATGGCATTGTGGCCCCCTCTGAGCAGCCACGATTCCCCAAAGTGAGCAGCACTCCCAGCGATGCCTGTGGAAAGGGGGCTCTTCCTTGACATTAGCTCTGACTCAGTTTACCCGCTCGGCCTTGGAGGAAGGCAGTTGAGTGGAGGCCTGGCCCCACTCCCAGTCACCCCGCCCCATCAGCTAATGGACGGGAGGCTGACCAAGAACGGAGCGATTCTGCCGTGTGGGAAGGCGGGTGGGGGCGGCAGCCCATGGGTGTGAGGGCTCCCTTCCTCCTTTCACCAGTGGTGGTTGATGCCTCCCCGGCTGGCCAGGGCATGCGCTCAGTGCAGGCACAGCAGTCTCCGGGCGTACAGACTGGAGGCTTCATCAGCTCCTCGACTCCTGAGGTCCACCTCTGAACCTCTGAGACCCCAACAGGCAGCAGCAGCCAGCGGCATGGATCAGTCTGGGTGGGGTGAGAAGGTGCGCAGTGGGTCACCAGCAGGGGCTCTTAGTGGGTTTGCACCCCCGACTCCCGGCCACTCGTCTCCCTGGGTGGGGCGTGGAGAAAGGGGGCAGATTTTGGGAAAACTCTCAGTCCAGGGATGAAGCGCCCAAGTGCAATGAATGGAGCCCCTGTGTCCAGTAGCAGGGACCTCCAAGGATATTCGGCTGGGCAGCTGCGTGGCCTGAGTCTGGCTGCATCCCTGGGCAGCACGTTTTCTGTGGAAGGGACGTGGGGCTGGCATTGAGGAGCTAGGGCAGGGGCTCCCACACACACTCAGTACCTTCGGTGCTCGGTGCGGCCGGCTCCTGAAGCCGGTGGGCACGGCTCCCACCTTTGCCTGCACAGGAAGCCCTGGGACCAGAATGCTTGGGAGGAGGGGGTGCAGGGGAGCACTATTTCTGAGGCTGCTGGATCCAAACACTTCCATGGGGCAGCTGAAACAACGGGAACGTGCTCTGTGCTCGTCCAGATCCAGCACCCCTTGGGGCCGTGGGGGCATCTGCTCCATGCCTGGCTCTCAGCCTCTGGTGGCCCCAGCGCTGCTGGGCTCGTGGCCGCCTTGCTCTCCCCTCTGTCACCATCATCCCGTGCCCATCTCCTCTCTGTGTGTCTGTGTCTTTGTCTCTACTTTACTCATAAGGTCGCAGGTCATAGTGGATTAGGGCCCATCCCAACGACATCATCTGAACGTGGTCAGATCTGCTAAGACCCTCTTTCTACATAAGGCCCCGCGCACAGGTCCAGGATCGGGATGTAGACGTGTCTTTTGGGGACAATTCCGCCCATAACAGCATGCAGTGGAGCCTGGCTTAGCCTCCGGTGGAGCTGAGGGTGACCCTGAGGTTGGCTCAGCAGACGTGGTCGGAGGTGGGCTGAGGATCCTTCCTGAGGGGCTGGGCCTCCGGGGAGGACATTCCTGAGGGAACTGAAGGACAGCGCCGGGCTGCCTCTCCGCGGTGTGGCCCCTGCACTTTGTAAATAATGTCTCATGATCCTTTTTCTTTATGGGGCTCAGCTTCTGGCTCCTCCTTTGCTGAGGGCATCGCTGAGAGTGATTAGATTCTGTCCTCACGCCCAGCTGGCTGGCGCAGGAATAAATAAAGATCGATAGACGCCACTGAGGAAGTGCTCTCTCACACATAATGAAGTTCAGCATCATCAAATTAGCGCCCTGCTCAAGGACAGTGGTAGGGGTCTGTCCCCAGCACAGAGGGGAGGGGTCTGCCCTCAGCACAGGGGGATGGAGGGGGTCTCCACCCCACCTGGGGGAGTGGAGGGAGTCTGCCCCCAAGACAGAGACGTGGAGGGGTCCCCACCCCA
>NC_060285.1:2061957-2080372 GCF_021613505.1 Equus quagga | reverse complement strand
GAGGGAGTCTTCCCCCAGGACAGAGACGTGGAGGGGTCCCCACCCCACGTGGAGGGCCTCTGACGCCAGCAGAGTGGCGGTGTCCTTGCTTGCAGGAGGAGCTCAGAGACTGGGCAGGGGCTCAACGTGGATGAACTGCAGGGCTTGGACAGTGTGATTTTCCAGGGAGGGGCCTAACCTTAGCCCAGTCTCTCACTGCCCTGCGTGTAACAGGGACACTGTCATCACCAAGTGCTTGTGGAGAGAGGGAGGGAGGGAGGGAGGGAGGGAGGGAGGAAGAATCCTGCAGAGCTTCCCGCAGCCTGCAGACTGCGCCCACCGGCTTCCGTCCCACGGCCACACCAAGGTCATCTTCTACGAGCTTTATACCTTTGCCTTTCACATTTAGGTCTATGATCCATTTTGAGTTAATTTTTGTGGAGGGCCTAAGCTGTGGGTCTAGATTCATCTTTTTGCATGTGGACGCCCAGTGGTCCCAGCTCCACGTGTTGAAGAGACTGTCTTTGCTCCACTGCACTGCCTTGGCTCCTTTGTCAAGGAGCAGTGACTGTGCTCGTGGGGGTCTGTTTTGGGGTTCTCTCTGCTGTTCCGTTGACCTCTTGGTCTGTTCTGTCACTGGGGAGCGCACTGCCTTGACCGCCATGCCTCAGTCCTGAAGCCAGGGTTCGTCACCCCTCCAGCTTTGTTCTCCTTCAGTGTTGAGTTGGCTGTTCCGCGTCTTCGGGCCACGGAAACTTTAGACTCGCTTAGTCTACATCCACACTGTGTGTTGCTGGGATTTTGACTGTGGCTCTGCGGAGTCTGGAGATCAAGTTGGGAAGAGCAGTCGTCCTGCCACTGTTGAATCTTCCCACCCGTGAACATGGACCATCGCTCCGTTTCTTTACTTCTTTGATTTCGTTCATCAGAGTTTGCAGTTTTTCTCCTACAGATCTTGTACATATTTTGGTAGATTTATATGTAACTGTTTCGTGTTGGGGGTCCGTGTGTAAATGGTATTGTGTTTTGATTTCCTCATTCCTCCTGTTCAATGCTGGTATCCCTTATTTTTGTTTGTGATCCCTTGGCTTTGTAAAAACTGCTCGTGGAAAATCCCTGAGACACCATTTCTCCCTTTCTTTCTTGCTTTCTCTCTCTCTCTCTCTCTCTCTTTATGTGCTGTCTTGTGTTATATTTTTTATGCCCCATTTTTTTGTTATTATTTATTAGTATTCATTTATTTAGTATTTATTAGCGACAGTATTTCAACTCTGAGCAGCAGACACAACAGCTTCTAGAAATTTCCATTCTTATAAGCTCAGTTTGTTCTCTGGAGTCAGGATGAGCAGCTCCAGGCTGAGTGCTCCCGGGTTCTGAGAGGGTGGGTCGTGTGGATGACATGAGACACCACACTGGAGCCGGCCGGGTCTTTGTCCTTTTCCTGGTGCTCCTGAATCCATGTTGGCTCTTGGTCCATCTGGGTCCCCAAGACCATCTCAGACGCTGCCCCCATGGTGCCCTGACTGTCCCTGTGGG
Organism: Equus quagga; assembly: GCF_021613505.1. Taxonomy (NCBI): domain Eukaryota; kingdom Metazoa; phylum Chordata; class Mammalia; order Perissodactyla; family Equidae; genus Equus; species Equus quagga. The sequence goes on along the minus strand of NC_060285.1, from coordinate 2,078,857 downwards.
CTGGACCTGCGCTCCTTCATTGGTAGGATGTGGACAGGGAGGAGGGCTTCAGGCAAGCAGCTTCGGGTCGCGGATGGAGGACCCAGCACTGTTGATGGCCCCGGGAGCTCGGGTGGTGTCACCTGCTGGGGCCTCGTTTGCCCTACGACATTCCAGAGGGACAGGAGCACAGCGCCTGCATGGGTCTGTGGGGCCCCCTTCCTTCCCCATCAGCCCGGCCCTCACTGCAGGGTCCGTGCATTGATGGCAGGCGCATCAGCTGCTTCCAGAGAAGGTGAGGGTGGGTGTGGTGGGCACTGCGGGGCTTAAGGTGCAAAACAGGTGTCACACAGCGAGGCTTTTCGTCTTCATGAGAAAAGAGCCTAAATGCTCGTCCCAGGAGCCACTGCATGGCGTTCACTTTGGAAAACTGTCTTTGCCATGCGGGTCTCACCCGCTAAGGAGGGTTTCTTCTGGTTGTTTCTGATGCAAACAGCACAGTCAGACCTGATATTACTGGAGGGCAGGAAGGCGTCTGCTCCCTCGGAGGGATGACGGGGTGCCTGCAATGCCCTGGAGAGGGGCTGTCGACACCCACACATGCCTGCCCTCAATGGCTGGTGGCCTGTGGGTCAGGCCAGGTGCACGGGAGAGGTGGGCGGGGCCTTGTCCTATGGGGCTTGTGGTCCTGCGTGAAATGATCCGGAACCTCAGGCATGATTGGCCACAAGACAGGGGACATGTGGAGGGTCTGTGGGTCAGTAGAGGGAATCTCAGGGCCGCTTGTCAGCCGAGGGCCGTGGGATGAGAGGCGGAGGGTCTGAGGGCCCCAGAGTTTCAGGAATCAGCCATGGCTGGTGTTGAGGACAGTGCGGCCAGGCTACACACTGTGGACACAGAGTGGGCACCCCCACCCAGTCGAGGGGGGTGCAGCCCCGGGATGCTTCCTGGAGTGGGACCCTGGGACTGGGACTCGAAGGCCAGAGGGAGTGAGGTGGGATGGAGGGATGGAGAGGTGGGGGGGCGGACACCTGAGCTGGCACCTGGTTGGAGTATGAATGTTAGCCCTCCCAAGGAGCATGGTGGTGAGTGTGAGTGTGGGCAAAGGTATGCATGCAAGGGTGTAACAATGCATGTGCCTGAGTGTGTGTGTGAGCAAGTGCAGGAGTCTGTGTGTGCATGTGTGTGCACACAGGAGTTTGTGGGCAGAGCCCGTGTTTCTATGTGTGTCCACGTGTGTCTGAGGCCAGGCCGAGTAGCAGCCGGGGGTTGGATGGTGTGCAGACATCCAGGAGAGGGGCAGCCGCCTGGCCAGGAAAAGAGCCCTGGTGTGTGGGCTCTGAGTCACCAGCCATCACGAGGAGGGGACACATCACACCACGTAGGGGCTTGGGTGGCGGCACCTTCCCCTGGGCCCTGCGGCCATGGGATGCAGATGTGCGGGAGCCTTCCTCAGAGGAGAGGTCCTGGGTGAACCTGGGCCTGGAAGGGGGGACCTGCGCTTCTGGTCTCCCCTCACCCACTGTGAGTTAAGTTTTTCTTCCCAACACGACTCTGAACTCCAGCAGGTAGGCTGAGTGTCTGTGTGCCCACTTGGCGTGGCTTCCTCGTGGGATCCTGGGGTGGGGACGCCTGTCTGTGCCCAGGGAACTGACTGCTTCTGGGGAGACTGTAGTTGCCCTCAGGGAGGAGGGGGAGAAGCAGCCAGAGAGAGAAGGGGCCCCGGGGAGCTCAGCAGGTGTGGACAAGGGGGACGGTGCTGGGGGCCACCCACCCACACCTCCCTCCTTCCTTCCTCTTGACTCTCTCAGTGAAGTGTCACAGCCTCTCTGTTCCAGGGGCAGATGCTATTCCAGACACTGGGTTCATAGGAAAATGGGCCGCCAAAGGACCCCTCTGACACGTTCACTCCTGTGAGAAGCATCCAGGTGGTCAGTTACAGGCATAATTTGCCAGAGGAAAAGGAAGCCCCATTCCAGGGCAGAACTGAGAGGCCTGGGGAAGCCAAGACCCTGGAGTGGCAGCTGGGGTCCACTCCTGGGATATGTGAGGGGTGTTCATGAATCCATGGGGCATGGGGGTGCTGCACCATCAGCCTTACCTGCCTAGGTCCTGGGGTCCCTCTGTCGCCAGTTCTGGGAGGTGCAGTGAGCCACGTGGATCTTCCAACCTGGGCAGGTCAGAGTGGCCGTCCTCGGAGAAAGGTGCCCATGGTCCCCCCGTAGAGTCACTGTGGCCGTGAAGGAGCAGGAGCAGATGACATCAAACTCCTTCCCTCTGCTGCAGCCCTTAGAGCCGTTCCAACGTGAGGGACCAAAACGGCCGTGGACAGAGGCGGGGTCTTCAGGAGCCTGCAGAGGGAAGGAGGCCTAAGCGTGGCTCTGGTGTGGACGGCTCCGAGTGACCATAGGCCTGACCAGGGGCACGTGGGGAGGACAGGCGACGGGGCTCTGGGCTGGCTCCCAGGACCTGCCCACTTCCCAGCTTCCCTCTGAGCTGGGCGCTCCAGGGATTGTGGTCATTCGTGGTGTGATGGCCCCCCGTCAGCCCGAATCCTGAGAGCATGTCCGCTAGTTAGCCTCTGCAGCCCGCATTCCCCTCACACGCCGGTCGCGGTCTTTCCAGACCAGCAGAGACGTTTCCCGTGAGAGGAGAGCTCTCTGCTGAACACGACCCTCCTTGTCCAGGCTGCCTTGTCCTCCAGGGTGGCGCCTAGTTGGCACCCGCAGACTCTGTGTCCAGGCTTCTCCCTGTGGCTGCCCTGGGGTCTGCAGAATCCCTGTTTGCTGACCGAAGGACAGCGTGCAAAGTGGACTAGCTAGGGGGCACCAAGTTGTGGGAGGAGCTCAGGTCCCAAGGGTGACTCTGGGCCCCTAGGGACAGAATGCGTGTCCCTGCAATGACCTGTTGCCCACCCTGTGACCGCCTGTGTCTTCAAGGTCAGAGTGGATCCCATGCTGCCACTCCCCACGACCCCTGGCCTGCGAGTGTGGAGTGTGGTCTGAATGAACCAACCCAGGTGAGGGTCTCGCAGGCCGTGACCCTGATCGTGGGGCTGTGGGAGGTGGGAGAGAGATGTCACCCATTTGGTGGCCCCAAGGAAGGCTGACCCTCAGGCAGCAGGACGGACCTGGCTCCCAGCAGATGGTTCCCTGGACGCAACAGGGGCTCTCAGGGGCTGGGGCACCATGTGAGCCACCCGGCGGGGTCACAGCCCATGTGGCCCCGTCACCTGCAGCATCAGAGGACGTCATCGGTATTTGGCTGGGTGCCTGGCCCGAGTGCCGTCTTACTCCCTGTCCACTCCCCATATGTGTCTGCTCATCTTCTTGTCCCACGAGTGTGTCCCAGCCCTGGGGGCTCACGGCTTTTGGGGAAACCAGGCCGTGTTGGAGAGGGGCTGAGCGCAGGGCCCGGCCGAGGCAGAGGCTGTGGCCGTGGAAGGTGGGGGCTGTTGGAGAAGTGAGGCTGTGAGGTGGGCAGGCCAGCCACCAGCACGGTCACCATGGAGGCTGCCCTGGAGCCGTCCCTGTAGGAGGCCTTGGTGCCCGGGCATGGACACACCATCTCCAGCATCGAAAGGACACCACATGTCACTTGTCACGTTGCAACACTTAATTCAAAGAGCCTCCCAAGGCTGTCTGTCCTCAGACAGATCTGCTACCACTGCAGGGTGCCTGGGGAGCGGGGATCCTGGGGCTGGAGGAGGAGCCGGGAGGGATCTCTGGGGTCATCACACCAAGGCCAGTCTCTGTGCATTCTTACTGCAGCCAGCTCTGCCCCCCAGGGCCTATACTTTGTGGCTTTGGGCACCGCCACCCTCTGCGCAGCCCGTTCCCGCAGCTAGCCCTGGCATATGAATGGAGTGCACCCACTGTGCACAGACCTGTGGACAGGTAGTAAGGTGCACCCACTGTGTGCAGACCCACGGATGTATAGAGTGTACACACTGTGCACTGACACGCAGACTTGTAGGGTGCACCCACTGTGTGCTGACACGTGGACGTATAGGGTCCACCCACTGCACACAGACCCTCTTCCCTGTCTTTCAGGAGCATAGACTGAGGCTGTGAGGATGACACCGGAATATGGGGGCTCAGAGCACAGCTGCACGGAGTGGAGGGGGAGATACAGGCGTTGGTGGGGGGTCGTTCCTGCCCCACGGGGTGTGCTGAGGCTGTGGCTGAGTGGGGGCCCCTTAGAGGAGGCAATGCCAGCACCAGAATCCCCCTGGAAAGCATGGCCTCTGGACAGGCGGGGGGCCTATGGGCGTGCGAGGCAGGCATGTGGCCCTGAGGACCTGGGTTGTCGGGAACCAGGAGCCCGCCCTCAGCTGCCAGGCCAGTGGACAAGGGGGACCTGGCGTCAGCACACGGAATCTGGACTCGGTTCAGTGCCATGTGCCCTTGGCGAACTTGAGGTCCACCATGGCACTGCCGTCACCTCCTTGATGCAGATGCCCTACCTCTCTTAATACGTCCAGAGACAGCATTGGGCTTTAAACAGCTAGTTGTACTGTTGACCCTCAAGCAGGTCCTGCTGAGTCAGCCTCTTAACTGATCCCCTGTCCCCTGGTCCTGCGTTTGTCCCTCTGAGGTCGTTCTCTTACCTGCTCAGTCTCATCCAGTGAACCCTGGTGTGTCCGTCCAGACTCGAGAGACCTTTGATTCTGTAATTGATCCCTTATGCACTGTCATCCACCCACTGACCAGAAGGGCTTCGGTCTCCAGTGGTGGTAGCCATTGTCCTTCTGGGGCGGGGCGGGCACCCGGCGGCCATCTGATCCCGTCTGTTACCTGTTTTGTGCTGCCCGAGTCAAGGATCGTTTTCACATTTTTGGATGCGTGAAAAAATTTTAAAAGAATAGTATTTCACAAAATTCAGCTGCAGTGTCCGTAAATACAGCTCTGCAGGTGCGCACCACACCCGCTGGCCCACGCTTTGTCCTTGGCCATTTCTGCTGCACAACCGCAGTGTCAAGCGGCTCCCACAGTGACCCGTGGCCACAGGGCCACAGACGCCTGCCACCTCACCCTTCACAGAAAAGGTCGCTGGCCCTTGAGCTGAGGTATCGATTGCCATATCCCCACAGGCTGCGGTGCCCGTGGACAGGGCTGTCCGTTGATGGTGAGACATTCTCAACGTTGTTGCCCGTCTCGGAGACTTTGGGTTTGGGAAGCTGGGGAAGGTGGGATGACGTCCACTCAGTAAGGCAGACACATCCATCTGATGCCCAAAGGCGGGCTGGTTGTAGCCCTGGGATGAGGCCCCAGGGCAGGTGGGGGAGCGGGAGCTGAGGCCTGGGGGCAGGTGGGAGACAGGGTGCTGAGACTGCCTCTGGTCCTGGCTCTGACCCATGACCTGATCTGTGACCTCGGCCAGCCGCTCCACCCCTTGGTCCTCAGTGTGAACGTCTGTGGAATGTGATCACTGGCTCTGCCGGCGGCTCCCGGCTCCGAGACTGGTTCTGGGAAAGGTCAGCCCATCGGCCAGCAGGAAGCCTCATCGCACGCTGCCCAGGGCGGGGGGAGGTGGGCCTGGCGCCGCGTAGCTGACACACGGCCTATCGTGGCGGCCATTCTGGGTAGATACAGTCATCTCCATCTGCCAGGTTGCAGGTGGTCCCCCGTCCCCGGGCCCCCAGGCACAGGTTTGTGGGTGTCCAGAACTTCACGCCCCCCCCAACTTTTCGGTAAGGACATCTTCGTACCTACAGCAAAGGCAGGAGAAGAGCGCCCCAGACACCCCTTTGCCCCGCGGCTGTTCACGTCGTGTGTGGGTCCCACACGGTTGAACACGGCTCTCAGTTTGCTTCATTCGTGGCCACCATGTGTCCTGATTGGCCTGAGACTTTTGGGTTTTAAAACAAAATCTCACATCCCAGGAACCCCCTCAGTACCAAGCCCAACAGGACTGTCCGTCACCCTAATTTATGTAAACGTTTATTTAACTTTTGCTGCTGTGCTTAAAGGCACCTTGGGCATCCGATGCCGGGCAAAATCTTCAGCAGCATCTCCTGACAGTCACGTTCTCCATACAGCCTGCTCCACCGTCACGCCCAGGACGAGTGACGGTGATGCCATGATGGTCCCCGCTATCTGTCCACATTTCCACAACTGTCCCACGACCACCTGTAAGGTTTTACCCAGAACTGGGGTCCACTTTATATTCACGCTTCAGGAGTCATGTGTGGGCATCCTGGTCCTGACAGGGACATCGTGTGGGCGGGGTCACATGGGGACGTCGCTTGGGGGCGTCCTGTGGGGCGTCAGGTGGGTGGTGCCTGCTCTGCAGTGGGCGGTCCTGGCAGGAGTGCAGCTGTCCCCACCCAGCCCCCGTCCCGCTGCCCTAGGAGACACTGAGACTTGAGACTGCATGTGTGCCGTGTGTGTTCACTGAGGGGTTTGGAAACATGCAGTAGGTAGCCTTTTAAAAAACCGCTCTGTTAGGGGCTGGCCTGGTGACGCAGCGGTTAAGTTTGCACATTCCGCTTCAGCGGCCCGGGGTTCACTGGTTCGGATCCCGGGTGTGGACATGGCACTGCTTGTCAAGCCATGCTGTGGCAGGCATCCTACATGCAAAGTAGAGGAAGATAGGCACGGATGTTAGCTCAGGGCCAGTCTTCCTCAGCGAAAAGAGGAGGATTAGCAGTAGTTAGCTCAGGGCTCAAATAAATATTATTTATTCCTCAAATAAATAAATAAATAACGGCTCTGAGATTCCATAACCCGGACACACTTTCCTTTAGCAAACAGCTCCCACCCTCGGGCACCACAGCCCTGCAGCGAGGGCCGCGGAGCTGCAGTCTGAGAGGTTGGTTTAACCCTCTGGGTCTGCACCGTCCACACAGAATGCAGGGCTCGAGGTCAGTGCGGGAAGAGCGAGGCTCGGCTGCGGCAGCTGGAGCCGGGGCAGGGTTCCCTGGGCAGCAGGGTGCCTGGCTCAGAGGCCTGTGAGGGAGAAGGGTGGAGGCCCATGGGGATCCCTGGTTTTCTTGTAGGCTTTAACGTTTTAGCTCATCAAAACCACCACGGCGTTTGGTTCTAGAACGTTCTGGTGTAGATTTGGAGCTGTGCGTGTTTCCCACATCTCCTGATGGGGGTTCATCTGCTTTGCGCATTCTCTTCCAGTCTTGTCCCATACATGTTCCATACAAAGAACTGTGTAGGGACTGGCCCCGGGGCCAAGTGGTTAAGATCCGGGGTTCTGCTTCAGCGGCCCAGGGTTCCCTGGTTCAGATCCTGGCTGTGGACCTACACACTGCTCGTCAAGCTATGCTGTGGCGGCATCCCACATACAAGAACCAGAACTTACAACTAGGATATACTATGTACTGGGGTTTTGGGGAGAAAAGAAAAAAAAGAAGAGGAAGATTGGCAACAGATGTTAGCTCAGGGCCAATTTCCTCACCCAAAAATAAATAAATAAAAGAACTGGGTAAATTCCATATGCACTGAGCACGAGTTTCCTGTGGTGACGGTATTTTTGTGGACGTGCTCCGGTCGCTGCAGCCATCTCCACCCTGTTTTTAACAGCAGCCCCAACATTCCGTCATTTGGTTCTTTGGTAACTTGAGTTTTCTCATCTGTGAAACGCCCCAGTAAAATTTGGCGGCGTCGGAGGCCCGAGACCAGGCAAAATGGGAGGGGCGGCCACGTGTCCTAAGCCATTAACGGATGGCAAAAGGGTGACTCCCGCCACTGCCACTGGCCCACAGCGACTCCTGGACACGCACGTGCACACATGCACATGCACACAGAGACTCAGCGTCAAGACAGTTCAGAATAGCCCCAGTATCCCCTGCAGCTCAGCTCCCTCCCTCCCTCCCCTGAGGGCTCATCCCCCTCTGTCAGAACAGCCCCTCCTCAGCAGGGGGCGGACAGGTGTGAATCCTCAGGTGACAGCAAGGTGATGGGGAGGTGGGCAGCCAGTGGAGTTCTTAATTAGCACGAATCCACCGCCCTGCCTCAGTGCTGACAGGTCTAATTAAGTCACCTTTCCTTGATGGCGGTGACAGCAGAGGCCCTGTCCTAAGACCCTGTCTCTGAGCAGGGGAAGGATGAGATGAGAGAGGAAGGGGCCTTTGTCAGCTCCTGAGCTGCTGGAAGGACGCAGTTGGAAATGCAGGCACGAGCTGTGTGGACCAAGGTTTTCATCAGATGCCCAAGCTGCGCTGGTGAGCACGCCTTCCGCGGGGTTTCCCTCGCCTGACTTTGAAGGTGGTAGTTTCCTGTTAGGGTTTTCACTCTGCACAGTCGTAAATAAAGCCCATTATATGCAGGAGGTGACTTTCCATCCTCAGGAGAGGATGGCCCTGTGTTTACGAGGCATCGCTCACAGCCCCTCCTGGGCCCCTTTCCACAGGAAGGACCCCCCTGAGCTGTTCCTTCGGTCCGTGGACCCTGCCCCTACCCCAGCCCACCTTCCAGAAGGGACCACATGATGGGGACATGCAGATTGCGGCTTCTGCTCTGGTGGAAGGCCAGGGTTCTGGTGGGCGCCCTGGCTGGTACTCAGCTTCTGTCCCTCAGAGGCCACCCTCCCCACCAGGCCTGTCTGCATCACGCAGGGTATGGGTACCCCGCTCAGGCCAGCCTGAAGAACTCCACCCCAACCCCGCCCACTTCCTTTGTGGATGGATGCCCAGGGCTGCCGACAGCGGGGTGCTCTGCACGGCAGTGCTGGGGCGTTGGGACACAGTCGTGGGTGGCGAGGCAGGTGGCTCCTCAGGGACGCACTAGCATAGCACGTCCACCTCTAGGCTACCTGGCCCGGGGGTCACTGTGGACGGGGGTCCACAGCCACAGAGCTGTTCAGGAATGAGATGGGTTCCCCCAGGGAGTGAGGATCCTGTCATTGGGAGGAATCAGGCAGAGCTGGAGGGGAGGGCTGCAGACTTTGAAAGGAGAGAAGGAATACAGCGATTATCATTTTCTGCTGATACTGATGTCCTGTTTTTCTAAAATGCTCACATTATTTGGTTAAGTCCTGATAAACGGGAAGTCCAGGTGACCGGCTTTGTCTAACGTGTCGCTGAGTGCGAGGCTGGATTTTGGTGTCATGAGACAAAGCTGCGGCAGCCAGGCTACTGGGGAGAGGCCCCTAAGGACAGTGCTGGGTGCACACACAGGTGTCTGGGGCGCTGTAATCAGGAGTGACGCCACCTGCCACAGTGGCCCTTCAGAAGGTCCCGGACTTCTTCCTGCCCATCCCCTCATTGGTCTGGGGCTGCAGGTCCCTCAGCCCAGGTGGGGGGCACAGTTAGACCTTGGGACCCCCCTGAAAGGCCTGTGGTGCTGGCCCAGCAGATACGGAGCTCCATGCAGGTCCCCAGTGGTCCTCAGTGGTCCGGTGGGCACTACAGAGACCCTGCGTGGACTCCCAGTCTCGTCTGCAGATGCCTGGATCTGGTCTCCATCAAGGTGGGTTGACTGCCTGGCTGAGAAATGACAGGAAAGCAGAGTTGGTCCTGTGCTCACTGGGGTGACACTCGGGGTGGACCCCACATGTTGTCGGCCGTATAATGCACCCCCAGAAGATATCCACGTCCTACGCCCTGGGACCTGTGGAGGTCCCCTTACTGATGAAAGGGACTGTGCAAATGCTATTAAGTTCAGGATCTTGAAATGGGAAGTTTCCTGGGTCCTCCGAGCAAGTCTTCACTGCAGTCGCAGGGTCCTGATAAGGAGAGGCAAGGGGAACCGAGGAGAAAGCAGGAGATGCGCTGATGGAGCAGAGGTTGGAGTTAGGTGAGGAGCGGCCCATGGGCCGAGGAGTGTGGCAGCCCAGGAGCGGGGAAGTCAAGGATGGGGAGTGTCCCCTGGAGCCTGCAGAAGGAAGCCACCACCCGCGCCTTGATGGGAGCCCAGAGAGACCCACTTCAGACTTCCTGCAGACATGCAGACATGCAGACGTGAACTCTGTGCTGTCTGAGCCCGCCCGGTCTGTGGCACCAGCCGTAGGAAGGTCGTATGCAGCCTGCAGGCGCACCACTGCTGCCGCCGAGGTGAGCCTGGGAATAGCCGTCTCAGGACCCTCCGCCTGTCCCTGCCATCCTGTGCTGAGATCTCTGCAGGGGCACGTGCAGGGGCCTGATGAGCTGTGTGTTCCAGGAGACCCCTGAGGTCCCCTCCATCAGCGGTGTACCTGGGGGCACGCTGTGCGCCATTGATGGAGCAGGTCCTCACTGGCACACTGGGGTGGGCCCGTCCTGAGCACCTGCTGGTGAAAACCTGAGTCAGAGCCCTGCCCCCTGGGTGCTGTTTTATGCCTGTTTTTCAGATAGGGAAACTGAGGCACCTGGGAAGTGGAAGAGCCAGGGTTCGAACCCAGTGAGTCTGGTCTGTGTGTGTAACTACCAGGCTGGGTGGAAACGCCATATGATGGCAGGAAGCCCCCAGACTTCTGACGTAAGAGGACATTCCAGAGTGGGAGTGGGCTTCCTCTGCCCTCCTCAGGACCAGGCACAGCTGGATACGGGGCCTCTCTGCTGGATTCCCTCGCCACAGGCCTGGCGTGGACACAGAGCAGCCTTCTCAGGCCAAAATGTGCCTTCCATGCTGGTGCTGCGTCCCTGTGTGGCGCTCCCTGTGTCAGGCGCTGCGTCCTGGTGTCTCGTATTCGCCTTTGGGGGTGGATCAAGTTAGGAAAAGGCCATCCGTGCAGTTCTGGGACGGGAGGCCTCATACATATGCGGCTGGAACAAGCTCCGGATTTAGTTGGTCATAAAGGTACCTGGACGGCTCTGCCTGGTGCTGGGTAATTGATTGACATGGTGGCGTGTTCATCGTCTGTAATCAAGCTGCTCTGCTCTGGGGTGGCGTGTGGAGCGGGGTGCCCGTGGCTCTGCAGGCGGCATGGGCCCTCACGAAGGGTGCGGGGCCTCTTGTGGGCCACCTGGAACCTCGGCTGGCTGAGGTGGGTGCCTGGGCCCATGTCCCACTCAGGAAGCTTCTCCACGCCTCTCTTGTCCGTCCCCGTCGCCTCCTCACAGCGAGGGAGGTGTTGGAGTCGCCTGGATTAACTGCTTTGCTGCCCTTTGCCATCGTTCAGATGATGGACGACTGATGGAAAAGGGGAACACATGAGCTGCCGACTCCAAGACACTGGTCTGCTTCCAGCCCGGTGTCCTCATTCATACAAAGAGCTGGGATGTCTCGTCTGTTCTCCTCCCCAGATGGAGCCCTGGCACGCTCCCTTTGGGGCCTGGATTCAGAAATGGGGGCTCCGTCTGCCGTGGTCGCAGCACCCGTCCACAGAGGAAGAGAGAGAACAGTGAGCCTAAATCCTGGGTGGTCCAGGCAGCTCTCCTCCCATCTCCCGTCACAGGTGCCTTGCTGTCCTCGCGGCGTTTTCTCCTCTTTGACTGGGGCCTCGGCCGAGTACTGGAGGCTGACTTTGTCCTGGGAGAGATGGCCCCCCTTCCCCGAGAGCTGGACATCTGGGGCCTGAGCCTGGGGCCCAGCTTCTAGAAGGTTCCGTCTGATGGGTTCAGATCAGCCTTCCAGGCCCACCCTGCACTCCCATCTCTGCTTCCTTAAAGGGCCACCCCTGGCCTCTGCCCCCTGCCCCCTGCCGCGGGGAGCCCTGGACTATGCTGCCCCCTGGGAGTGACTACCACTCACAGGGATCTGAAGACCCTCAGCGCCTGTGGGTTGTTGGTGCCCCCGTCGTCTCCTCCACTGGACCTCGGGCTGCCTAGGGGGAGAAACTGAGGTGCCGGAAGGAGCACTGGAAAGGGTCTGGGTCATTACACACTCACTCAGTAGTGCAACAAACCTCCGAAGCCCCGCTTTGTGCCTGGTGCTGGGATGGAGAATTGTGGCCTCTGCTGCGGGCAGTGCCTCTGGGAAGACCCAGCCAGCCTCCCAACGCCAGGCCTCGGATGAGCAGGGGCCTCCTTCTTCCCATCCCACTGAGGAGCTGTCCAGGGCCCCGCTGGCCACTGCACTGAGGCCCACATGCCCCGGGCATCTGTGGGCCTGCTCTGAGGGGCAGTGCTGGGTCGTGGGGTGGGGAGGGTGCCCCTGCCTCACCCCCTCCGCTCCCAGGAGGCCCCGGGCCTGGGCCTGTTCCTGCCAGTGGTGGCCCCACGGGGAGCCACCCCAGCCTCCTCCCTGCGCCGGCCCAGCGTCTCCCGATGGGCCTGTAACGCTCAGGTTGTCTTTCCTGCCTCGTCTGCATGGCTCAGTGAAGCCCCTCGTCCCGCCGGAGCTGCCCTTGCCTCCCCGTCGTCGTGTCAGTGGGTTCACATATTCCGCCTGCCTTATCTGGAAAGGGCCAGTGTGGTGCTGGAACTTTTCTGATGCTCATAAAACCCGGGAGGCGGGTTTCAATCCGTTAGTTCTGCTGCAGCCGCCTCCTAGAGACAGGAACAGTTCCTCTCACTCTCCTGTCTTTTGTGTTTCTGTTTTTGCGGGGGACGAGTTCATCGGATCTCTGAATGCAGCTCACAAAGTCCAGGGCTTCCCTTCCTGGCAGGCATTCTCGCTGCTCCCCGTGTCCTTGGGGCAGGGAGGGATGCTGCCAGACCTGTCAATGCCGGCCCTCCCTTCCACCATGGGCATCTCTGTCCTTCGGGGTTTGAACCCTGGTGCTGCGTGATTATTCATCAGCACTCATGCATGGGTACCTGCACGGTTCCAGCCCCCAGGCCGGGACACCTGGGCATGACTGCGGAGTGGCCCTCCCTTGGAGCCCTTTGAGGTCATGTGCTCACCCTTCCCTCCACTCTCCTTTCCATCTGTCCTTTTTTCCATCCACTTGTCTATCCATCCGTGTTGGAGGGACCTGGTCTGTGCCAGCAGCAGTGAGCTGACCTGCCCCGAGGCCTCTGGCACAAGGATGTCGATGCAGGAGCCCACAGCAGAGCAGGCTCATCCTTCCTGGGTTAGGGCTCTGGGGGCCACACACTGGGTGAGGGTCTTATCAGAGGTGCAGGACCTGGTGGCAGGAGTGGGTAGAAGGCAGACTGGATCCCAGGGTGAAAGCAGGGAAGATTGGATCCATATGGCAGCCTGTAGGGTGCAAGGCTGGTGCGGGGTCCTGCTGTGACAGGTGCTGAGTTCCCCACATGGCAGCATGAAGCAAGCCTGGCTCTATGTCCTCAGATTCTTTGTGGAGTGGGGCTGGTGGGTGTGACAGTTGCGTTGACCTTTAGACTTTGCAAACATGCGTGTGTCCCGGGCTTACCTTGGGGACCCAGATTCTGGAGGTCATGGTTTGTGGTTGAGCACCTCTCATTCCTGGAGCCCTGCAGGTTCTCCTGTGTGTAGCCGGAATGGTGACGGGGGCCTCACCCCAGCGCAGGTCTCTGGGGCTGGGTGTGGCTCCCACCCCTGGTGGCGGCTGGGCCCCTGAATTTGTTTCTCTGTTGTCTTGGGAAAGGAGTTTTGGCTCTAGCTGGCTTGGCGGGGCTGAGCGGGGCGGAAGCCAGGGCCCAGGCATTTCTTGAACAACCCCTTCCAGAAACAGCCCTTGCAGCTCACTCCCCACAATCTTTCTCCCTCTGTCTCCTCCATCGTGAGTGGGAGAGGCCAATAAAATGCTGCAGAAGTCACCTGAGCAGCAGAGTCACAAGCACCTGGGTGAATCTCTGACGCCTCACGCGGGAGGCAGCTCGAAACCGGCTGTGTGTCCTTACTGATGACGATGACGGTTTGTGAGGTCAGAGACCCCGAATGCCCCACCGATCACTTTCTCTCCGAAACGTGTTTCTGCCGTCTTCATCTTTCAGTGGCCCAGAGGCGAGGCAGCCTGCAGCTGCTTGCTGGGGGAGGTCAGGCCCTGGGCACCTGCTAGGTATTTTTTTAAGAAAAGTTTTAGGTTTACAGAAAAATTGTGAAGATAGTTCAGAAAGTCTCCATATGCCCTGAGCCCACTTTTTTCTGTTATTAGCACCTTAGGATAGTGGAGGCAGTCATTACAACTAAGGAACCCATGCTGGTTAGATTATCATTAGCCTTTAGCTCAAGTCCTTTCTCTGTCCAGGACCCCATTCAGGGCACTGCAGGACATTTAGGGCTCCTTGGGCTCCTCCTGGCTGTGATGTTTCTCAGACTGTCCTTGTTTTAGTGACCTTGGCAGTGTTGAGGGGGACCAGGCAGGGGTTTTGTAGGCAGCCCCTCACCTGGGCTTTGTCTGCTGTTTTTCTCATGATTAGACTGGGGTTGTGGGATGTGGGGAGGAAGACCACAGAGGGGAGCTCCCATCATCCCATCGCATCAGGGCGAGTACTGTCACTATGAGGGCACCAGCCACCCCTGCGAGATGGTGACCCGGTGATCCTGTTGCTGCCTGTGGTCCCAGGATGCACACCAAGGCTGGAAAACACGAGTTTTCAATCAGCGACTCAGCGTGGGCACCACCCGTATCTGCCTAAGGGGAGTCCCCCTAGGGAGGAGAGATGGTGGTTATATTCTTCTAAAGATCCGTCTTTTCTGAGCCATCCTGGGCCTCCCAAGTTTGGATCCTCCCAGGACAGGATCATGGTGGTCGGGCAGTCAGTGCAGGAAGGCGGCTTCTCCAACATGAGTCTCTGTAGTCAGCAGGTGCCACAGCCAGCGCTCCCACACAGAGGCTTCCACACACCCTGGCGATGGTGAAACCTGCCCTCGTCCACAGGGCCCTTGGCAAAGGCTGGGCCGGGCGTGTGCCCACAGCCCTGGTTGACCCCATGGTGCTGCCAGTGGTGTTCCCTTGATTGTCAGGACATCCCGCCCACTGGCTATTCCATGGGCACCTGGAGGCCCAGACAGGCGAAGGCACTGTCCTAGCAGACGGAGCAAGCCACAGCACCGAAATTCCGTCTTTGTTGTCTGGGACAGCCTGGGTTGGTAGGGGGCCTGCAGGGAGGAGGTGCCCCAGGGCCGCAGCCACGGCACAGGGTGGGAGGGCTGCCTGCTGAGCGGTCTTAGTCTTTTTACCCACACTTTCCAGGTGAGGAAACCAGGGCTCAGAGGATGGTCAGTTCGGCCAGAGTGGAGGCTGTGATGCTGGCCGGGTTGCAGCTTGCTGTCCCTGGAGGCCGGGCTGGGATGGGCAGGGGGGCAGCAAGTGACTGCCGCCTCGTTTGGTCTGGCCTGAGGGACCTGAGGGGCCTGGGGAGTTGAGGTCAGCTTGGGAGGTGACACCCAGCCGAGACGAGGGCGAGGGGGCATTTGTCCACACAGGTTATCACATTCTGTCTCCGCGCCCACTGGAACAAGGCTCGTCAGGACACGGGAAGGCTGGCCGCTGCCCCATCAGACACCAGGCTGCTGGGGTGTCAGCGAGGCCCCCCAACCCCAGCAGGCCCTCCTGCCTCATGGGTCCTCACTTCCTTGGCTGCCAGAATGTGGCCCCTGCCCGTCCCCTGCTTGGGTCCTCCGCCCTGCTCTGCCAGCCTTGAGCCCAGGTGACCACTCCTTGCCCAGAGCCCCCATCACGGATCACACCTGCCTCCCCGAGGTGCCTGGGGCCTGGCTCACCTCCCGGCCAGGGAGCCAGGCCAGCCAGGGAGGGCAAGGCAGCGCCTGACGCCCTGTGCAGCCCCTGGAAGCCCCCTGTGCCTCCTGCTGAGTCAGGAGAGAGATTTGTCTCCAGATGCCCCATCCAAGGCTGATGACCTGGAGGCACCAGCCCCGCGTCCTCCCTGGGAGCCAATACCCCCAGGCCGCCCGCTGGAGACAGAGTACACCTCCCACAAGGTCTTCTGTAGTGTGAGCAGCCTTCCCCCCGCCCTGCCTGGTGCCAGAAACGGGAAAAGATGGGCCAGGTTGGCATTCCAGGTTCCTTCCAAGTGCTTCTTTCTAAGCCAGCAGACACTTCTGAGAACAGCTCTGCTACGGCCAGTGCTTCCAGGGCCAGTCAGGGCACTTGTGCTTTAGCCATGTGCTGCCTGTCACTGTGCAGGCATGGGGTCGAGGGAGTTAAATTAATTAGACAAGCAGAGGGCTCCTCCTGCCCGGCCTAAGGGCCGCACGTTTCATCATCCAAGGGGGTGCTACTAAGCAGTGCCTCCCAGGGTCCAGGTACAGCAAGGTTCACCCTGCCCCTGAGATAGAGGTGAACTGACCAGGGGACTCCTGGCCACTCCGGAAGGTGGAGTGCTTACCCACCAGTGTGGCTGCAGGTGCCGTTCCAGGAGGGGGAAGTCCTGGGGAGTGACCGGCCATGTAGGTTCTCTCGGGTGGGGCCGCTCCCCTCCTAGTGGGCTCCACTTGGGCAGCACTGCTGGGGGCGGGGCCCACGGGAGCCCAGGCAGTGCCCTGACCCCCCAGCCCCTCCAGGTGCCCCCTTCCCTCAGGGATGTTGGGGGCTCCCCTGCCTGCCCCGCTGCTGGCTGAGGACCCTGGCACTCAGGCCCAGGCCTTCAAGTGGACTCATGAATGGAAACCGTGTTTCTCTGCATCATTTCGATACCCCTTGGAGCATTTCCTGCACATCCTGAAAGACAGACCAGGGTTTTGCATTTACTTTCACGGGACGCCTGTGAGCCCGTAGATGGTGGTCCACCCTCCCGGCCTCCGTCTTCCAGCTCAGAAAGGACAGGTGGAGCCTGCACAGGGCAGCGGCCGCTCCCAGTCCTGGCATTGCTGGGCACGGAGCACAGCTCCGCAGCAGATCCCGCCCCACCCCTCCTGCGGCGCCCAGCGGCCCCGCGCCCTGGCTCTCTCGCCACTGGTCCCAGCGATTCCACTTCGTTCCCACGTCCTCAGAGCCCAGAGAAGGTCTGGAGGACACGAGGATCTCTTCAGACTGAGGCAGGAGCATGTTTTTAACAAGCAGGGGTCACAGCCTTCGTTATGCCACGGGGGTTCTCACCGAGGGGTCTGGCCCCAGGGGACTGGCAAGGTCTGGAGACCTGCATGGTCTTCACAACTTGGGGGAGGCCAGGGGTGCAGCCTGACACCTTGCAGTGGACAGGACAGCACTGTCCCCT
>NC_060285.1:2046960-2061947 GCF_021613505.1 Equus quagga | reverse complement strand
CTGACACCTTGCAGTGGACAGGACAGCACTGTCCCCTATGAGAATGAACTGGCCCAAATGCCCATAGTGCTTGGGGGAAGCCCTGGGTCCCAGTCACCTGATGGGAGAGGCACACGGCCTTCCAGGACCTCGTGGCTCAGACAGCCGTACCTTTCATTGCCCACTGGGGACACGTGATCATCAAGGGGGCCACTGCTAACAGTGACACGGGCTAACAGGCGGGAGAACGGGACTGGGCATATCCCAGGCATGCTGCAGGTGGCCCCCATGCAGGGGCAGGGAGTGGCTTGTCTTCCATGTTCCGGTGATGGGCTGGACTGGCCACGTGTGGACACTGAGCCTCATCCAGGAATCCGCACCGTGATCCTGGCAGCTCCTCTGGGCTCCAGGTCCCTGGGGCGCCCAGGTCCATCCCGTCTGCCATGCGGGGAGTGAGGCCACAGGAAGCCATACCCAGCCTGGAGGCAGGGGGCTCAGTCTAGAAGTAACTGGACTGGGGTCCGTCGGGGGCAGGAGCCGAGGACGCCGTGACAAGGACTTCCCTTTGCCGCTGACACAGCAAGTTCCAGATTCTCTAGTCAGAGCTCAGCTCACATAACACACTGGGCTCTTTCCAGCTGAGGGGGCTGTTGTCCCTCTTGGTCCAGGGCCTCTCTAGGTCTCCAGGTCCTGCTTTGACCACACAGGGCACCTTGTCAGGGGTGGGCAAGATCTAGGAAGGCGGGGTGCAGCCAGGGTCCTGTCACCCTGGCCCCGAGACAGAGGGGCTGCCTGATGTCCTGGAGTCTCTGGCTGAAGGCCGGCGGGCATTGCGGTCCCTGCCTGTAGCAGGATGCGTGGCGAGTGATGCCGGCGTGCCTTTTGTCGACCTTTGCGGAGTCGCCAACTGCAGAGTAATTACCCAGGTGTCCGATGTTGTGCCAGCAGCCTTCCAGGCCAGCTTGGGACGGGCCCTGGGGCCACGTGCTCCACTGGCAGGCAGTGCCTCATTAATAGGCACATTAACAGGGCTAATTGACTGGGAGCCAGCTGGACGGAGGTGAGGCGCTTAGTAATGACGTCTTGGGGCACGTTCCCTGCCTTGGGAAGGGCAATCAAAGTGCCGGTGTCTCCTTTCTGTCCCTGCATAGACGCCCATGCAGCAGCCATGGGGTAGGGTGGCCAGGTCAGGGGAGGTGTCCAGGCCCCAAGTCCCTGCAGGGTGAACCCACAGCCAGGGAAGGGAGCAGAAGGTGCATCTGCTGGGCGAGGCACTCGCCTCCTTTTGTTTTTCTACCTGAAACCAGGCCCCCAGCCTGAGGACCAGCCCAGGGGAGCCCCCAAAACACCCTCCGGTGCAGAAATAACCGGGGCCCCGCAGGGCAGCCAGCTGGGAGGGGCCGGCCGGGCACTTGCTCCTGGGGAGGGAGGCTCGAGGTCAGAGAGGACAGGGGGTCCGTGCACTTTCTGCAGACAGTGGGCCTGTGTTTTGGAGTCACGGGTTTTCCTTCAGGAACGCTCTGGGGAGAGTCTGGCTCCACTCACCCTGTTCTGCACCCCTCAGATGGAGGAACTGCTGGGCCAGGTGAGAGGTCGAGTCAGGGGCTCCTGTGGGCCCAGCCACTCCCGAAGGTAGGGGCACGCCCAGCTGCTGTGGAGGAGGTCTGAGTCCTGGCCTTTCTGTGGCCAGGCCAGGGCTGAAGCAGGCCACTTTAGGCTCCTGGGCAGCAGCTGCGGCCGGCCCAGGTGTGCATGTGGCTCCTAGTAGGCAGCCGCGTCCCACAACATGTCCGCCTTATGGGCAGGGCTGGTCACGCAGCCTCCCTGCGTTTCCAGAAGGAAGTGGCCTGAGCAGGCTTCCTTGATGGGGAAGGAGCTTCCCAGGACTCAAGAGGGGTCTCCTGTTCCTCTGACGCCCCAGTCTGCAGCCGCAACAAGACCTGGAGTGGGCCGGCCGCGTTGGCCCTGGCGTTCTGCTTGCCGTCCCCCAGCTCCTGTGCATGGCAGCATTCCTGTGATTGCGTCCAGGTCCCCGGGCTGTGCAGTCAGACAAAGCTCTTTGGATCAGAGCCCCTTGTGGCCTCATTACCAGACCCAGGAGACGTGGCCCCCCGCGGGCCTCTCGGAGCCACATTCACTACCCAACAAATGGATTGGACTCTGGTGCAGGGACCCGGGTACAGGCACGTCTGGTTTAGCGATGGGGACAGGTTCTGAGAAATGCGTCGTCAGGCAATGTCATCGTCGTGTGACCATCACGGGGCACTTACGCAAACCTAGGTGGTATAGCCCCTACACACCTGGGCTCTGTGGTACTAATCTTATGGGACCCTATTGGATATGTGACTGCTGTTGACCGAATCGTCGTTATGGGGCGAGTGGCTGTGACTAGTCGCTCCTGCCCCACGCGAGCCTCTTTCTGCTCTCACGTTGAGGCGACTTAGGGGGAAAATCTCACACCGTCAGGATTTTCTGATATGTTTGAGACATCCCAGAATTTAGAGTGTGTAATGATATGCAGAAGGACAGCGGGGATCCTGGGTGGCAGCTGATGATCTGAGTTTGGATCCGGCCTGTCCTCTTGCTGCTTCCGGCCTTGGGCGACGATGGGACCCTGAGCCTCCCTACTCACTGAGATGCAGAAATGTATCCTACCTTGCAGGGGGTGCCGGGTTTCAGGGACCAGCCAGCCACGTGGCTCCAGGCTAGGGCTGGGTACAATCAAGTGTGCCCAGTTACACTGTTGCTGAGAATCAGTATTTAATGTGGTAACAGGGAATCTGAATCCTCTGAGCCCTGGGCCTGGCTGTGTCTTCTTAGAGTCCATCTTCCACCAGCAGGGCCGTGGTGGCTGGGGTGCCGGTGTTTGCTGTGAGGCGAGCCCCCAGCCTGTGGCCTAGCCGAGGTCGGGGGGTGGGCAGCCTCTTCAGGAAGCAGGGAGGATGAGGACCAGCAGGGGCCGGCTCTGTGATGTGTGACCAGGCTGGAAGGTACTCAAGGTCACGCCTCTCCCTTCAACTGCCCTTCACTGCCCGGCTCTGCCCAGGCCCGCACCCACAGGGCCCTCCTGGAGCCAGCATCTGCCAGGCCCTTCCACCCTGGGTGAGCCAGCCTTGCCCCCTCTAGCTAGCACTGGGCCATCCCTGGACATCAGGCCCGGGGTGCTGTGATGGCAACCCAGCCTCTAGCCAGGGCGTGTTTGCTGTGGCTGCTGTGATAGAGTACTGGGCCCTCAGTGGTTTAAAACGACACAAATTTATTCTCTACAGTTATGCAGTCACAAGTCTGAGACAGTTCTCATTGAGCTGGAATCAAGGGGCAGCCAGGGCTGGTTTCTTCCGGAATCTCCAGGGGAGGTCTGTTCCTGGCCTTTCCCAATTCCTTGGCTCGTGGCTTCTTCCTCCATTTTCACAGGGCGTCACTCCAACCTCTGCATCTGGCTTCAGCTGGCCTTGTCCTCTCTGTATCCCGGCGTCCCTCTGCTTCCCTCTGATAGGGACCCTATGATGACATGGCCCCAGGACCATCTCCCTTCACCTTCCTCTTTTAGGGACCCTGTGATAACACAGCCCCAGGACCATCTCCCTTCACTTTCCTCTTATAGGGGCCCCGTGATGACATGCCCCCAGGACCATCTCCCCGCTCAAGAATTCGGTCATGTCTTTACCACTCAAGGTGACACTCAGCCTTTTCCAGGTTCCAGGGTTTGGGTCCTGGACATCCCTGGGGCTGTTCTTCTCTTACTGCGTGGGGCATGTTTCTAAACCCCTTTGCCGTGTTGTCAGTCTTGCTGTGTGTCTTCAGGCCTCTTCCAGCCCTGGGGCCCACTGGGTGGCTGTGCCATTAAGAGGGAGGGGCTGCTGTGTACAGAGAAGGGCCTGCGATCCTCATCTTGTCACCCCTCACCCCTCAGTCCACTGCCTTTCCTCGCAGCGTCTGCTCTGGGCGGCGGGGTCCTGGTCCAGAGAAGGAGGAGTGTTGTCTCGTCTACTGGCCCATTTGGCCCTCAGGAGACCGAGGCTGATGCCAGCTCCATGGCCTTCCTGTGACCGTTTAAGGCCATGGGGGTGAGGCCACTGCACCCAGAGGTCTGTGGTCGGCTTCACCGTGTGTAGGTACTGCTCTGGAGCCCTGACCTGGGCCTTGGCAGAGCCTGGAGAGTCCTCCCGGTCTGGAGGGGCCTCGGTACTGCTGTTGGGGGCTCTACCCCCGCTCGGTGGCCAGTATCAGGGCTGGTAGCTATGGTCAACCTACTCCTTCTGTCATCCCTGCAGAGAGGACGGGGCCTCCTGGATGGTTTTCATGCAGCCCTGGCAGAAGCAGGCCTGGATGAAGTCACCAATTGGGGTTCTGGAGGCCTGGGTTGGCTCTGTGGGGTCGGGGACATCAAGACCTCATATGGCCTTTGTTGGCTCACTGGGCCTCGAGCTCTTGGGTTACTGAGCATGGAATGGGGTGCAGGGGCTGGGACCTGCCTGGCTCAGCATGCGGAGGAGGACACACAACAAGGATCTTCCTCCGGCTCCTGGGGAGCTGGAGCGGAGGGAACCCAGGGCCCCTGGCAGAGAGGCCAGGGCTGCTATGGTCCCAGGGCTCAAACTGTCCCCTCCTGATGGAGAAGTCAGGGGCCTCCCATGGGTATGCCATCAGCCCTGACCCTGTGGCCTCACTCTTTGTAGGACTTTCGAGAGCCAGCTGGACTTAGTTCTGGAACATGCTCCTGAAGAGGTGAGCCCAGCCTGCTGATGTCGGGCGGGAGTGGGCTGTGTGGCCATTGGCGTTCTCACTGTCCCCTGCCCCCCCAGCGAGAGGGAGAGGAGGTGAAAGGCAGGGTGACCCAGTGACCCTAGAAGAGTCCTTTCACTGGGGGCCTGCAGTGTGAGTGGGAGGGCCCATCTGGACCTGAAGGGTGAGTAGGGGCTCCCTGGGCAGGCTTTCTGGGTGGGCACAGCCAGGGATCTGCAGGGGAGCAGTCGCTGCCAGGCTGGAGGAAAGCCAGGACCTGAGGCCTGTGATGTCCCGTGAGGAGTTGGCGTCTCCCTCCAGCCTTCTCCAGGGCGGAGCACACACCCACATGTTCACACGGTCCACTTCAAACCGCCCTGCTCTCTTTGCAAGCCTGGCTGGGGCCACCTCTAATGACCCTCCCCTCCCTAGGTTGGGGGCCCAGAGCCTTCCAGAAACAGCTGCTCCTCCGCAGGAGGCGTCTGTCTCCCTAGCTGTTGTCAGGGGCACCTCAGCCCTTGACGGGGTGCTGTGTTTTCTTCTTGAAGCCGTGGTCCCAGCTGGGGTGGCAGCTGGCTCTGAAAGCTCGCATCTCAAGGACAAGCGTGCCTCCTCTGGGCACTGTCCTGTCCTAGGGGAGTGACGGCAGTGGTGGTGAGTGTAGGCGGAGGTCCCCGACAACTGTGTGGTGGCTTCCATGCGCTCAGATCACCTGGCGCCTGCAGCCCACTCTGGTGCCCCCCGCTGCGTGTTGGCAGGTGCCGGATCGCACGGGTGGCCCGGGGGACCTGGGTCGGGGGAGGAGGGCAGCTTGGGCAGGGGCGGCATGGTTTTAATTTTCGGCCCCCCATGGAGCCCCACTGAAGTAGAGCTGTTCTGATCCTGGCTTTGGGAGGCCCTGGGGAGCCGGCCCGGTCACAGTAATCAGTGTCATTACCCTTTTCCTCTTTCGTGGCAGTCCCTTCCATGGGCTCCTGTGCAGATCCAGACGCCCACTGGCTCTCGGAGCCTGGCCTGACACATCTGGAGGGGCCGGGCTGCTGGCTTCCAGCGGAGGCCCCTGAGCTGGTAAAGGGGAGCCCACTCTCTCCACCTTCCCTTCTCGGCAGAGCTGCTGTGCTTTCCCGGGCTCTTCTCGTGTTTTCCAATCTGCAGGAGGCTGCAGGACAGGCCAAGCAGTGGGCAGGGTGCTCCTCGCCTCTATGATGAGCTGGCAGAAGGTTCTGGAAGGGTACAGCCCACTGTGGGATGGGCCGCCGCCTGGCCCTCTTGTCCCAGTTCATCCAGCCTCTGGGCAGAGACGCCGCCCGGGTGGGAGGGCTGCCCAGGGAGGAGAGAGCACGGCTGTGGGACAGGATGGGGGGATGACGTGACGGGATGGGAGCAGGTTGGGACGAGGCCAGCCGGATTCTGGGAAGTTTCCATGAGAAGATTTTGACTTTGCTGGAAAAGCCATAATTATATTTCACAATTATGTTAGTGGGGACAGTCAGGGGAAGTTGGGGCTGAATTACAGAGCAGGGTGGAGTCAAGGTTCATCTGTAAGATGGGAGAAGAAAGCCAAATCAGGGCAGGAACACTGCGGGACCAACTGCCTGTCTGGATGGCAGGATGCTGTCGTCCAGAACCAGGAAGTCACAGGCAAACCTGGTGAGGCAGCCCCTGGGGCCCTGTGAACCCCATGGGAGCCCTTCCCTCCTGGTCGTCCGCATTTGAGTTTTTGGGTGCCACCTCTGGTCTCTCCGATCCTGGGGGACGAGCTGGGAGGTTCAGCTGTGGGGATAGAGGGGTCAGCCAGGGTTAAGGGCCAAGTTGATGCTACCTTGTGCCCCCTGATTCCCTTCCAGGGTGTGTCTGGGAGCCCAGGTGAGCCAGGCCTGAACACAGGCCATGCTGCGGGTTTCCAGGCCCAGAAGGGTGGCATCAACCTGGGCACAGGGGCTGAGGGAGCTCTCCATTCAGGGGATGGAGGCACATTGCTGAGGGTGGCCGTGAAAGTGTCTCCCGGGACTGGGCTGGGCAGGTATGTCAAAGCTGAGCTCCTGGGAGCACAGGCGGCCATCCTGGGAGGTGGGGCTGGAAGGCAAATAAGGGCCCATGAGAGAGTCCTCGAGCTCGGCAGGCAGGTGGTGTGCCGCCCTGTGGACGGTCCGAGCGGACTTCTCCCTGGCTGCTGAGTCCCACAGGACAGAGCACACAGGCCCCCGGGGACTGCCCAGGAAATTCGTACGCACGTGAATGCGTGCACATCTGCCTTTGTGTGCACGCACCACCGTGTGTGTGCCTACACAACTTGACCGTGAGCCTGCATCCTGAAGGAGGAGGGCACGCCCCAGCAGAGGACACGGCCAACCCCTGAACTCACACTGTCACCCTGGTGTCCCCACGGGTGACTTCTGAGGGCCTATGGACTGGCCCGGCTGGCTCTGGATCCCCAAAGTCTGAGGACTGTGGGGATGTTCCTTCAGTAACGGGGTGTGGTCGTGTACATGCAGGACTCGGGGAGTGGAGCCTTCACTGGGGTGCAGCCGCCTGTCTCCTCCCGCTGGCCGGGGCCTGGAGCAGCCTTAGCCTGGACCGGCCGGGGCTCTGCCAGGTCTGTAAGTTGTGCTGCGCTCATGTGCGCGGAGCTTGCTCCAAGCCCTGGGCCGTTCTGGGTAACTGCGTGTGTGAGGCCACAGGAGGATGGCCTTCTGTACAGACCCCGATTTCGCTTAATTTCTTTATCACGCCTGGCACACTGTCGTGCCGAGATAATCCTCAGCTGGTCCCCACCCTGTCCCACGGGGGAGCTGGGCTTGGTGATCTGCCACGTGTGTTGAACGAGTCCATTGAAGTCGAACTGCAACAGAGGATTTGATGCCACGGTTTAATAGCAAACTCGATATCAACCCAGCTCAAACATTCAGACTGTAATACTCCACCTGATCTTAAAGAGGGTTTTTCTCTGTACTTTTTAATCCTTGCGCTGAATGTCTATATGATCAGGGATAAAACCAAACATTTAATTTGTGAGCACAGTGTCGAGGCTAGGATCTAGACAGCTCCAATCTGGAAGTGATGTCTCCTTTTGTGATGGGAGAGGCTTGGTGTCAACTGAGGAGGCCCAGGGCTCTGCGCTTGGTGCTCCTTCCTCCCAGAGTCGGGGCCCGGCACGCCCTGCACCAGGGCTGGAGGGGGAGTGGCTGTGAGTCTGCAGTTCGGGGATGACACTAGCGTGGGCTCAGCCTGCAGCCGTGGCTGAGCACGAGTTGGGACCACTTTCCACCGGTGAGAGGAAGAGGATGTGCTGTGCCCGGGTTCAGGACATACCAGTGTCATCTCTGGTCAGGAGTGGGCAGGGGCCCCCCACCTAGCAACCCCAGTTGTTGTCACCTTGGTGCCCCATGGCCAGCTGGAGGTGTGTGGTTCGTTGGCTGTGAGGGCGGGTGCAGTAGAGCTGTCTGCACGTGGGAGCTGTGTGTGTTGGAGAGCAGGTCTGGAGGGTCCCTCTGGCAGGTCTTCTCTAGTCCTTGCCCTGAGCGCCTCCTAAGGAAATGGAGGTGGACGTCCAAATACCGTCAGTGCTGGGTAAGGCTGGGGTGTGTGTGTCTGGGACAGCAGTGTGGCATCTGGGACGTGTGTGTGGTGTGTGCACACATGTGTGTGCATGTATGTGCACTTGTGTGTGCACATGCGGGTGGGGTGTGTGTGCACACGTGTGTGTGTACCAGACAGGCAGAGGTGGAGAGCCGGGTGGTCTCCATCCTGGGAGCCCCCCATCACCCCTCCTTTTCACCTTGTCTCTTGGCCTCAGGCCAAGTTGGCTGGTGAGTTTTGCCCATAATAAAAATAGTAATAATAGTGATCTGGTAATTGATGCTCTGAGTCTGAGTTGGGGCTGCAAGCGCCTTTGTCCACATCACCATGGTGTGGCCCCGCCCACGACTGTGAGCCATGCTTTCCTCCAGGGCTGCCTTAAACTGGTGATGAAACACTCCATGCACACTGCATGTGTGAGCTGACGGGGCACAGGACTTGCCTCTCCGCCCCAGCCAGGGACTGCCTGCTCCCCCGTGCGTCCACCAGACCGGCCCTTTGCTATGGCTGTTAGCAGGTTCTTTAAATCTTTTCTCCCTCCGATTTTGTACATGGTCTTTTCTCATCTTGTCACACTTTGAGAATGAGCCAGGCGCAGATTTGACAACACACGGCATGAGGATGCCCATCCGAGGGGATGGATAAAGCAGTGTCCTGCCACAGTGGCGAGACCGCAGACCCCGTGAGCATCATGATGCTGTGGTGCGAAGGCGCCCTGTGTCCTGAACTGAAATCCGGCGTCAGGTGGGAAGCATTGCCCGGGACCTGGGAAGCCGTCCACACCATTTCCAGCCACCAAGGTCACACCGTATTCTCTGGTTTGTCCCTGTGACACTCAGAGTGACGCCCTTCCTTTAGCAGAGTCTCCTAGAGGTGGGCTCACAGGGGGAAGGCAAGGATCTGACGGTCTTGGTGCTGAGCCCATGGGTCCCCCGGGACTGCTGCTCCTCTGTCTCCCTTGGGTCCTGTGGGACTGGAGATTCTTTCCGGTCCCCACTGGTCCTGTGACTTTCTTGTGAGGAGCTGCCGGCCCCTGGCCCATCTCGAGGGAAGACTTGCCACCCCCACCTCACAGCTGGGGGCGTCTAGCTGGGGCACGACCAGCCCAGGACTCACGCTCCTCCCCCACAGCCCGGGAGGCACAAGAGCCGAAGCATCAACTTCACGAGCTGCGTTCCAGGGGCTGCGACGTCAGGACACGGGCTGGGTCTTATCGGCGGGAGGCTGGGCCCGGTGGACCCGCTGCCGTGAGCCTCGCGTGCGAGGCTGGGCCTGGAGCAACGGGGAGTAGTTCTGCACCCCTGCGGACTCCTGACACCCCAGGAGGTCATGTTGAGACCAGGCCCGTGCGGAGAGGTTTGCGGGATGATGGAATTGTGCGCAGCTGCTCCGTTCCTGCTCCTGAGCTGGGTCTCCTTCGGCTCCACCCTTGGCAGTAGCCCTCTGCCTGCTCAGGACAGCGTGGAGAGGCTGTCTGAGGCCTTTGGGAG
This sequence comes from Equus quagga, assembly GCF_021613505.1. NCBI lineage: Eukaryota > Metazoa > Chordata > Mammalia > Perissodactyla > Equidae > Equus > Equus quagga. The sequence goes on along the minus strand of NC_060285.1, from coordinate 2,052,174 downwards.
GCCAGCCAGCATCTCCCAACATCAAGGACCCCTGTTCCCCTGGGGGCCGATCGAGGGCTTCCACTTCGTGGTCCCCACTGGGCCTCCTGGGTGCCTGTCACCACTGTTGGTGTGGCCGCACTTGGGGACAGAGTTGTGGGAACAGCTGGCCAGTTCACGCTGGACCACAGGGCCATAGGCTCTGGCTTCTCAGAGAAGGAAGAGGCTGAAGGTGATTTAGGCCAGTGGGTTATAGATACAGTGTCTTTGACGATAAATCCTGATTTAAGAAAAAAATAGGGGCTGGACCAGTGGCATAGTGGTTAAGTTCGCGCCCTCCCCTTTCACAGCCTGGGGTTCATGGGTTCAGTTCCTGGCCGTGAACCTACACACCGCTCATCAAGCCACCCTGTCGTGGCATCCCACATAGAAAGTAGAGGAAGATTGGCATAGACGTTAGCTCAGCAACAATCTTCCTCAAGCAAAATGAGGAAGATTGGCAACAGGTGTATGCTCAGGGCTAGTCTTACTCCCTACCCTCCAAAAATTATATGTAACAGCTCAATAAACAAATCTGAATGACCACAGCTCTGATGACACGATCCGTTTCTGATTCTCCCCGATCCTGCAGATATTCTCCTGTCCCCTGGGCTCCGTTCTGAAAGCTGATTGGTGGTTGTCCAGAGCCAGAGGTGGCGGGAATTGGCTGCCACGGGTGTGCGGGAATTTTCTGGGAGACAAAAAGCCCTGCCTCTTGGCGGGAGCAGTGTGTGCCTGGTGTAAGCGTGCAGAACTCGTGGGCTCGCACTCACAGTCGGCATGCTCTTCTGTGCGTGAACTCTGCCTGGGGCTTGACTGTTAAAACGCTGTCCTCTGAAGTCACGGTGACGAGCAGGTGGTGACACAGGGTTCCGTAAACTGCGGCCACCACCCTCCTCGCGTCCTCTGGAAGCTAGTCCTTCTCTGGGGCGTCCTGGGCTGCAGCTCGTTCCGGGTCAGAGATACCGTGTGGGTCGTTTCTGATCCCTGATGTTTCGAGGCCTCCACGAGCTGTGACTGGAGCCTGCTTCCCTGTAACCCACCTCGCCAACCCCCCAGAGGGCCCTGGAGACCCAGAATGCCCACACAGACCCCTGACCCTTGCTGGCCATTGGGCGCATGTGGACACTCGGTGCTCCCCCAGACCCACCAGGCCTGCTCTTGAGGCAGAAGAGTGGACACTCCTCCCCCCAGGACACCGATGGCCTGTGTTGTGTATGCAGTGCCCCAGGCCATCCTGCGGGAGCTGCACCAGTACCCCACGTCCCTCTGTCCACAAGCCTCTCCGGGTCCCGTGGCCCTCCCAGCCGTGCCCTCCCTCACAGTACTGGTACAGGGTGGGTTTCCTCAGCGCTGCCTGCACCACCTGGACCCTCTCTGAGGGCAGAGCCGCCTTCTCACCTGGCTGCTACCCAGGCCCAGGGCAGGGTGGGCATGGCTGAGGACTTCCCTGTCCAGCCTCAAACTTGACCAGGACGGGCTGTGAGTGTGTGTCCTAGGGAAGCTGCACGTCTGAGCTCCACATGGGACCCACAGGGGCCCCTTTCCTCCCTGCTGGGGACGTGCCCCAGGCGCCCATCTTCTGTGTCACGTCATGCACTAGAGATCGTAACCCAGCCTGTGGTCAGCTCCGGCTGCCCAGGGCCGGCCCTCCAACTGGCTGGCCTCCTTGACTGCCCCTTGTTTTCATTCTGATCCAAGTACAGCACTGACATTTGTGACTGCTAAATGCCATCCTCTCGGTCGGCGCCTGTCAGAGTCATTTTGAATCTTTATTCTGTCATCCATCACATCAGACATCCCTCCCAGATTTATGTCATCGCCCAGGCAGATTAAACAGCTTTTCTGTGCGTCGCCAGAAATGAGGGGGTGCTGCACGGAGGCCTAGGCCCAGCCGAGTCGCCCCAGGACTCCTTCCCACCTGGGAGTCCACAGGGCGCTGGCTGCCCAGAGTCGTCCACCTGGAGCCGTCGGCCGTGAACTGAGTCCAGGTGTAGAAACGGCTCCCATGCCCAGCCCAGCACCAGGGGGAGTCTGGCCTTCAGGACACTCCCCATCCTTCCTGTGAGTGGGCTCAGCGTCTGGTGGGGGCAGCGGTCACTGGGGACCATGCTAGGATTTTGAGGCCTGGGGTCCTGCCATCCAGCCCGGTTTGACTCAGGGAATGAACAGAATTTGACAACAGTAGGCTGGACCAGCGAAACAGCTGGTGGAGGAGGCCTGTGTGCTCGGCTCCGGGCCTCCCACTCACGGCTACCCGGGACCTGTGACCCAGAGCCCCAAGGGCCGAGAGCGCACCTGGGAGTTGCATCCACAGATATTTTTTTAAGGTGCCCCTGCCCGAGTCCCTGGGTCCAAGAACATGACCCCCAGGAGTGTGGTGTAGCCTCTGTGCACTGTTTCTGTGAAAGCTGTACCAAAAAGGATGGGAATGGCGCTCGTCTTACAGGGGGTTGTGGAGGGGTCGGCACGGACCCCCAAGTCCAGTCCAGCCCAGCGCTGGCACCCCAGGCGACTAGCACAGCGAGTGGGACCAACTCTGGGCTCTTAGCCTGTAGGGCTGCGTGGGTGCTGGGCGTCCCCGGCCCCTTGTCGGGGCACCTGCAGCTGCCTGGCTGAGTCTGACTCTCGGCCAGTGGCTTCAGGAAGACCTGGAGCTCAGCCGCAGCTGGTGGCCCCCGAAGATGGAGCCTGGGACCCCACCTCCAGGCCGGGCCTGTGTCCTGGCCTCCTAGCACTAGCGCCCTCCTGGGCCTGCTCTGGTGGGCCCACCCGCAGAGCTGCTGCACACCCAGGGCTCCTAATCCCAGGTTCCTGGGAGCCACCAGACTGGACACCTCAATCCCCCTGCCTGGGGGACACTCAGAGTTTGGTTCAGCCACTAGCAGGGCCCTAGGGGTTGTTGGACCTGACCGTGTTTGTCACACAGCCACGCTGCAGGGCATATGGGCTGGACGTCAGAGCTGGCGCCTGGGTGGGTGTGGAGGCACACCATACCCGCTGTCCTGTGCGTGTGAAGAGCATGCATGAGCCCGTAGCTGCTCCTGGCCATGAGGAGACCCCCACATACCTGACACAGACAAACAGCCCGCCCGCGCTCACTTAGTGACTGAGGCAGACTTCCCTTGGCCACTGGGTGGGGCCTGCTCCCTCGGGGGGCCTCTCAAGGGCCGTGCTCTTCTTCTCAGGCTCAGAGACCACAGCCAGAAGCCAGGGTGGTGCGTGGTTCATGCCTCCTCTGCCCCGGCGGTCGTGACGAGCTCAGGTCCCAGCCCTGCAACCCCAGCCAATCTCTGAGCCCACACACAGGTGAGGCTGCCTCCTGTGCTTGGTGGCCGGGACGGGGCTGAGAAGTGAAGATCCTAACCTGCGCCCCTGTCTCGAGAGCCCCCTGGGGGACCCCACCTGTGGACGAGGCACTATGGCCGGGGGGAGCATGGCTGGGTTGTTCAGGTGGAGAGGGGTCCCTGTGCGTGATGACAAGCTGGCCTTGGAAAGGGGAGTTTAGCGGATCCACCCTGGCGCACCCTGACCGCAGACACCATCTGGGAGGAGCTACAGGGGGTGGCCCATCCTTGGGGGAAAAAGGATCATTTCTTTCTTCTCTTAAAATTCTTTCTGCCATCTGGTTTTTGTTCAATGGTTATATTGCTGCCTTTATAATGAGAAAAACTTCTCCAAAGTTCTGTTCTGCTTCTTTCCATCTTCCAGGCAGCTGCCTGTCACTCCCCGGCACCGTCCCTGGGCACACAGGTGTGCATTTGTGGGTCCCGGGCCCCCAAACCCCCAGCGCAGCCTGAGGGTTCAGGCAACCCGGGCAAGGAGGCTGGCCCTTGTCCCCTCAGCAGAGGTGGCTGCGGTGGGTGAGTGGCTGTGTGTGTGCTGGAGGGTAGGTGTCAAAGAAAGAATGGGGATTTGTGGTTTGTTTGATTTCTGAAAGAGTTATCTTCTGGTCTTAAAAGCAAGGCAAGTTCTTTATTAAAAAAAACTTTTTTAATAGATTTTTGTGCCTGCCCTGGGTCTGCCTGGGGCTCTGGGGTGACCCGGGAAACCCCAGCTGTGGGTCCGGCCCATCCTGCACAGTCCAGGTCTGCTTGGCTTCCCTGGGACCCATCCCGACAGTGGAATCCCTATGCTCTGCCGCACGTGCCGCCGCCTCGGCCTGGAGCCGGGAGAGCTGGATCAGCCTGGTTTTGCTTCCTTGGCCTGTGACCCCGGCCGGCCGGCCTCCTCCCTGAGCCTCCACTTCCCCACCTGGGAGAAGGGACGAGGGCGGAGCTCCCCTAGGATGGAGGAGGGTCAGCACGGGGCTGCCTTGTCTCGGGACATCAGGGAGCCAGATACCTTGGGGTACGTTGGCCTCTGTTTCCAGAGGGCCCCTGTCTCGAGCCTGGGGATGAGGCCACCTCCCCACCTGGACCCAGCCCTGCCCTGGAGCCCCGCACACAGGCCCCTCTGTGAGTCCTGAGGTTGCATGTGTGCCTGTGTGTATATCCGTGTGTTTGTATATGTCTATCCGCGTGTATATCTGTATGTTTATATCCACGTGTGCATATCTGTGTGTATATCCATGTGTGTGTATGTATGCCTGTGTGTCTACTTGTGTGTTTGGATGTGTGTTTCTGTGTATGTATATCTGTGTGCATATCCATGTGTCTGTGTGGCCTCCTATGTGTTTATATGTGTGTATCCATTCATATGTATCTGCGTGTATATTTGTGTGTTTGTTTATATCCATGTGTGTATATTTGTGAGTATATTTGTGTGTTCATATGTGTGTGAGTATATTTGTGTGTATGTGTATCTGTGTGTGCATATCTGTGTATATATTTGTGTTCATGTGTGTATCCATGTGTGTATATCTGTGTGTTCGTATGTGTATAACTGTGAGTATATTTGTGTGTTCATATGTGTGTATCATTGAGTATATTTGTGTTCATATGTGTCTGTGTGTATATCTGTGTGTTCGTATGTATGTATCTCTGTGTACATATCTGTGTGTATATTTGTGTGTTTGTATGTGTGTATCTGTGTGTATTTGTGTGTTCACATGTGTGTATCCGCGTGTGTGTATCTGTATGTATATTTGTGTGTTCGTATGTGTGTCTGTGTGTATATCTGTGTGTATATGTGTGTGTCTGTGTGTATATCTGTGTGTATTTTTGTGTTCATATGCATGTATCTGTGTGTGCATAT